>NC_089505.1:243654288-243728633 GCF_036850995.1 Saccopteryx leptura
TTGTAATTTTTCTTTACTGTAAGCTTTGAGGGAAACCTAGATCAATCTACTTGGGGTCTTTTTTAGTACTAGTTATTGGGAAGATTATGATGTAAGTGCCAAGATCCCAGAGAACTCATTGATGGGACCTTCAAAGAAACATACTTCATCTATAGACCTACTTTTCCTATTATAATACATGAGTCCTTTCAAAGATGATGTATGATGCTGATATGAGAAATTTTGGGTGTTGCAGCGTAGAGATATAGCTTAAACTTACAAGTTTTTAAAAACGTTTTCTTCTTAGCTTCATGCCAGGTTCCACGATACCAGTTTGTAATGTGAGGTTAACAATCTGTGCTTAATATACTACAAGCCATGCCTGTCTTCTTAATGTGTTCCCTGAGAAATCAAGGGACTCCATAGCTATTGCAACTTATCATGGGTGGTGTAGATTGGTTTAAATGTGGTAATATAAAGTCTGGTAGCAATAAAATGTGTACATGTTAAAATACCCAGTTCCAACATTGAATTCTATTAGACAAACACTTAATTAGGATTTTCTGGCCCACCGTCTCCATAGCTGTTTTCTCTCTATAGTTCCAGCCATTTAACTTTAGCTTGCTGGCTCACCATCATCTTAACCTCTACAAAAATATTAAATGCCAGAGGAGGAACCTAAAGAAGTTTAGTCCAACACACTGAAACTTAGAATCAAGATCTACACTGACCTAAACCCAGCCTTCTTTGTACAGTTAGGGTATTGTCTTGTCCCATGGACCAACTACCCGCATTTTTTATCCAGAGGGATAATAACTAGGATTTGTCTTGAGGAAACATATCTAGTCACTCTACCTCTGGACTATTTGTTACTCTCACTTTTGAATCATTAAAGAATGGAATCACTGGACCCCCTATATGGTTGGTACATGGAGCCCTACCAGATACTGCTAGATTTTAGAGTAGCTTCTACTTAGCTGTTTGGAGCTTCAAAAATTCCTTGCTCTTATTTTTTTTGTCCCAGTGTACTGTATATCTATTAAGGCATTATATTACCTCATGTTGGATTTACTCCCATCCAAAGGCCCACTCTTTGCTAATTCTCATACTTTCTGGAACCCTATTTTGCCTAGAAGAGATTTTCTTCTGTCAACTAGAACTTAATTTTTTTCCACATCAAGCTGTATCTTTAGAAAAATTAGAAGTATAAGACCAATGCTGTTTTTTCTAGTTTCAGATAGGTTTATTTACATTTTAAATTTGATTTTATGTCTACAGATATTTGTACCAATAGTATTTTTTCACCATTACATGCCTAAATTCCAAAAGACTATTTATGATTTAGGTCCAAATTTGAATATACTAGTTGTACGTTTTCAATTGTGCTATGTGCTAATTAGATATTTTTTTCTAAATAGCAATTTACTAATATTAACTCAATTTATAATTACATGGAAGTTTTCCAGAATTGCAAATGCTTATGGATATAAAGCTTGGTTAGAATATGATTGTTGCAGGAACGTTAAAAAAACTAGTCTTTTGGCCCATTTATTCATTCATTCATTTATTCAATAATTGACATTTATGGCCCTCAATTTACCCTGATCTGAAATGTTTATGGAGATTATTATTAACTCATGTGCATAGGATACAATTCAGAAATTGGAAACTAAAAATTAAAAAGACTAAACGCATTTGCTATTATAATTATGTACATTTTAACCTGAAATTTGGTATTCTATTCTGCCTTTGGACCAATGTATGACTTGCAGTCCTTTGCTGTTTCAATCATAGCAAAATTAATAGATTTTCCCTCTGCCTGATACTCTGTGGAAATCTTAGACCTGATATCCACCTTTGCCTCAATTACTGTTTGGTATTTCTAAAATCTAAATGCATACTACCTGACACATGATAGGAACCAAATAAAAAGTTCATTGTGCGTGGAAGTGTTTAAACACATTATTACCCTTTAAACAACAATATGTTTAAAGGGTAATAATGCTTATTTTACAAAATGTTTAGTTTGTGTATCCTCATTTCAGAAATTCTACTTCCAGGACTTTAGATATACTTGTATACAGTTTAGGGATGTTACATTGCAGCCTATCTGTAACAGAAGACCAAGACAAAAAAACTGAAAACAATTAAAAGTCCATCAATAATGGACTAGTAAAAAAAATAAAAATAATGGACTGGTTCTATAAATTTTGGTGCTTATTAATGGGATACTTTGTTACCATTAAAAACAATAGAATGAATGTACACTTAAATTGATTGGGAAAATTATAAAATATTTGTAGCCATACTGTTGTAGACTATAAGTGGCAAAAAGCCTTTGTAAATTCAAGGCTTAGGAAAAGGCTAAATTCTCCCCTCTCCACCTCCATATTGGCTGTGATGCTGAGTATTTGCACCCACTTCATTTGCTTGCTTAAGTTGCTGGAAGCTATTTACATGCCATTTCTCTCTTTGTTCTAATGTTGGTTGATTTCGCTTATGGGTGGTATAGAAGGATTCCTGTTTTTGCCTTGGGAGAGTTCCTGATTTTGCCTCAGATGTGTAACTTTGTATCAAAGACTTCCTTATTTGCAAAGGCTATCTAATAAAGCAAACTGGGGCTATGGGGCACTGGTATATTGCCATCAGCATTGAAGAGGCCTCCCGATCCCATCCTTTTTTTTCAATAAGTCAATTTTTATAATTCTGCACCATTCTCCCTAATACTCGGAATTACAAGCTGCGCTGCTCTGAGGCACATACTGTAGACTATGTGCAGTATGGGGTTTAATATAAAATAGAAAATATTCATAATTTTACAAATAAATATTTATATGCACTATACAATGAATGTGAATATAAGCACTTGGTTATATCACTATTTGTTTATCCATTTATCAGTTGAAGGATTGGATTATTTTCAGTTACTGACTTTGACTGTTTTTTTAAAGATTTTATTGATTTTACAGGTGTGGGGGGAGAATGAGAAGCATCAGCCCATAGTTGCTTCACGTTTTTTTTTTTTTTTTTTTTTTTTTTTTTTCTTTCATTTTTTCTGAAGCTGGAAACAGGGAGAGACAGTCAGACAGACTCCCGCATGCGCCCGACCGGGATCCACCCGGCACGCCCACCAGGGGCGACGCTCTGCCCACCAGGGGGCGATGCTCTGCCCATCCTGGGCGTCGCCATGTTGCGACCAGAGCCACTCTAGCGCCTGGGGCAGAGGCCACAGAGCCATCCCCAGCGCCCGGGCCATCTTTGCTCCAATGGAGCCTCGGCTGCGGGAGGGGAAGAGAGAGACAGAGAGGAAAGCGCGGTGGAGGGGTGGAGAAGCAAATGGGCGCTTCTCCTGTGTGCCCTGGCCGGGAATCGAACCCGGGTCCTCCGCACGCTAGGCCGACGCTCTACCGCTGAGCCAACCGGCCAGGGCCGCTTCACGTTTTTTTTAATTGATTGCTTGTCATATGTGCCTTGATCAGGCAAGCCCAGGGTTTCGAACAAGCAACATCAGCATTCCAGGACAATGCTTTATCCACTGCACCACCACAGGTCAGGCAGCGGTTACTGACTTTTACAGAGATGCTATTTACCCCTCCCCCCAAGTATTCCCCTTTCCCACCCCAGTCCTATTACCCAAGGAACCACTGATCTTCTTTGTGTCTCTATAGAATAGATTTATAGTGAACCACACAGCATGCACAATTTTTATGTCTGGCCTTTTCTAATCAGCATCTTACATATTTTGAAATTCTTCTCTATTATTGTATTTAGCAACAGTTGATCCTTTTTATTGTCAAGTTGAAGTGCATTGTATGGACCTACAATTTATTTATACATTTACGTTTTCTTTGAGTTTTATGTATTAATTTTTAGAACAAGAGAAACAGTGTTGTTATACTTATTTATGCATTCATTGGTCAACTCTTGTATAAATATGTGCCCTCACTTAGCTTTGAACCCACAGCTGTGCAGGTTGGGATGATCAACTGAGCTACTGGGCCAGGGCATGTTTATCCATTTATTTGATGAATATTTGGACTGCTTCCAGCTTTGGCAGTTATGAACAAGCTGCTATGAACTGAGAGAATGTTTTTAATGTCTGTTTTTAATCCAGTTTATGAAATAGATTATAGTTAATAGATATAAAATTTAGTCTGTAAAATGTACTTTTAAAATTAATAATTTGGCCCTGGCCGGTTTCTCAGTGGATAGAGCATCAGCCTGGTGTATGGAGTTCCTAGGTTTAATTCCCTGTCAGGGCACACAGGAGAAGTGACCATCTGCTTCTCCCTTCCCTCCCTCTGCCCATTCTCCCCTTTTTCTCTCCCTCCTTCCCTCTCACAGCCAGTGGCTCGAGTACTTGAGCATATCCCTGGGCATTGAGGATAGCTCTGTTGGAGCACATCAGCCTCAGGTACTAATCAGTACTCGAGTATCCCCCTGGATGTGGTTGGCCAGGTGAATCCCCATCGGGAAGCATGCAGGAATCTGCCTCACTATCTCCCAGCTTCTCACCTAAAAAAACCCCACAAGTAAATAATAAAGTACATAATTTGATATTTTTCGACAAATTCATACTCCCCAATAACACAATAACAAGATACAGAATATTGGTTTCAATGAAGAGATTGCTACGGGGTCCTTTCCTGTCACTGTCTCCCACTCCCCCTTTCGTAACAAGTACTGATTTGCTTTTATTCATTCTAGAATAAATTAGTAATTTTGAGAGTTTTGTAAAGTTGGGATGATACAGTAACATGATTTTAAAGTCTTGCTTTTTTAAAAAAGTCATCATATGGTTGTATAGTAGTATCCCATTGGTTTTTGGAATTTGCATTTTCCTGAGGCTAATGACGATCAGCATAATTTTTTGTATGTGAGACAGAGACAGAGAAAGATAAAGAGAAGGACAGATAGGGACAGAGAGACAGGAAGGGAGAGATGACAAGTATCAGTTCTTCTTTGTGGCTCTTTTTCTTTTTCATTGATTGCTTTCTCATATGTACCTTGACTGGGGGCTACAGCAGAGCAAGTGACCCCTTTCTCAAGCCAGTGACCCTGTGCTCAGGCCGGATGAGCCTGCGCTCAAGCTGGTGACCTTGGGGTTTTGAACCTGGATCTTCTGCATCCCAGTCCCACACTCTATCATCTGCACTACAGCCTGGTCAGGCATGATCGGCATCTTTTCATGTGTTTATTGCCCTTTCATATATCATCCATTGAAGTGTCTGTTCAAATGTCACCCAATCGTTTTTGGGGTTTTTTTGAAATTTGTTTATATGTATATTTTATTGACTGACTTTAGACTGAGAGAGAGAAAGAGAAATTCAGTTCGTTTTCTACTTATTTGTGTGTTCATTTGCTTCCTGTATGTACCTTGACCAGGATGCCATATGCAACCTTGGCAGTTTCAGAGGATGTGCTGTCTGAGCAAACCAGCTAGGGCTTGAAACATTCTGAATTAGGTTTTCTCCTATTTTATTTTTTTCGTTCTAGGAGTTCTTTATATAATCTACATACCAAACTTTTGCCAAACACTACATACCGTGTTCTAGTCACATGTTTCTCTTTGCAAGTCCTTAAATAGGCTAAGGCCTTATGTATCTTTAGTCTCTTTAAATTCCCTCTGTTGCCTGGAATGCTGTATTTAATTGAATAATACAGCCTTAAATTTAGGGGATTACTCCTCTCCTGGAGCTGACACACTCAGGATGATTTCATTAATGTACTCACGAGTCTCTTCTTCCCCAGAGCAAATCTCCGAGTGTGGTTCTCTGTAGCGGATCCTTTATAAAGACCCAACTGAGAGCAAGGACACTGAGTCCTGCCTACCTCCCAAAAGAACTTGAATTTCAACCTAGATACCCGTAGAAGTCATCCTGGCCAATATTTGCGCAGACATGAAGTGGGGACTTCCCGCCGAATCGCAACAAAGGTTAGGGGTAAGGCTAACACTTGCACTCAGACCTCAGCTTCCGATCCACGAATCCTTTCAGCTCGCTCATGGAAGTGTCTGAGGTAACGTAGGCTCTCCTTTGCGTCTGCTGACAGGCCTCAAGCTAAGGATCAGGTATCTGCAGAAGACGGGCTGGTGGACTGAGGTCCGGAACCTTCCCTCGCGGGGATCCGTAAAGTAGGTGCGGACTGCGGGACAGGGCGTCACTGCGATAGAGCTTCCGGAAGTTGAAGTCTTTGTTTCCGAGGGGAAGATCTTTCGGGTGGGCAAGGGTGAGAGGCGGTGACTCCTACCAGCGCTAGAGCAGCCGAGCCAGGCGGGAAGGAGGAGTGCTGGAGGTGGGTGAGCGGAGGAGCAGTATAGAACTTCTGTAACGGGTGTGTCAGGGAGGACGCCTGGCGTTCCCTCCGCTCTTGTTTATCCAGCGCCTCCGGAGGCCAGGCCCTGGGAGGGCAGCACGGAAGCCTCCCCTAGGACTGTATGCTCATGTCACGTTGTGACAGGGGCTAAGGAGCCCGTGTAATAGGGACCGCCCCCAGGGCCCTGGGCGCTCTGGTAAATGGACTCATAGCGAGTTGGAGGGAGGCAAGAATCGAGTCAGGACAACTTCCTGCCGAGAGGGCAGAGTGTGGGAGAAAGTTCGGTGACTTGAAGCTGAGAAGCCCCTGGCGGCCAAGGCCGGAGGAGCCGGGTCAGGCAGAGATGTGCTTGGCAGCAGAAGAGGAGGAAGCCCAGGTATCGGAATCTGGAACGCCTTAACGTAGAGTGGGGGCTCATAACCAGAGCGGCCCACGGGCAAGAGTTGGTTTACATTTTGAAAGATTCACTTTGCCGGGTAGAGGTTGGATGATCGGAGGGCAGGTATTGTGAGGCGACCACTCCTAGAAGGCCACAGCTGTAGATGAGAGACGGTGGTCTAGGTGGGTGCCAGTGGGTATAGGGGAGAAGTGGACTGGATAAAATGATGTTTAAGAGGCAAACTTGACAAGACTGTATGGATTTAATGAAATGATTCTAAGTTTCTGGCCTAAGTGAGTGAATTAGATAAAACAACTCCTGTATGCCAGACACTTTTGATGTGTTCTAAGGGTCCCTTTCCCCCAATGTGAAAACTAAAAGCACAAAAAGTTTTTTTCTTCCACGATTATATATACTGAATATATTATGTGTGATCTCTGAAGAGAACTCGGAACATAATCGCAAACATTTTTTGTAGAGGACAGTAAAAGATTGCCTATAACTCTACTACCCAAAATGACCATATTTTGGTTGTTTCCTTCACGTTTTTCTTTTTTGCCTATATCTTTTGAGTATATATTTTGAGTATATTCGTTACTTTCAGTATCTTTTTTCTTGATTGGATACTATTATGACAATAAGATTGAACTCGTATATGCTAGTACATTATTTATAGATTTTTTTCCCCCAGGTTGTAACATAAAACGTCAGATGTTTTTCCACCAAGTGTGGTATAACTTTTTTGTATACTGTATTTTCACTGGTTTGTTTTTTTGTTGACTGTGTATCTTCTTTGAAAACCACACAATTTATGCCACATTTTATGTTGTCTTTTCCACTCAGGTATTTTACACTTGATCTTAGCCAAAAGGCAGAGAAGCGATCAATCATATTTTAATTTAATGTTATTTCTTGCTGTTTTGACACATCTTTAATTACTTTAATAGACTACAGTTTTTTTTCTTCAAGACTTTATTAATACTTTTTTAGAAAAGAGAAAGAGGTAGGGAGAAACAAGGGGGAGGAGCAGAAAGCATCAATTCCTGTTTATGACTGGACCAGGCAAGCCCAGGCTTTTGAATTGGGAACCTCTGTGTTCTAGGTTGATGCTTTATCCACTGTGCCACCACAGGTCAGGCATTTAATAGACTACAGTTTTCAATGGTTGTTTAGGCACAAACTGTCCTCTGTTGTTAGATAATAGTTTTTCAATATTTTTCTGTTAGAATAAGGATATCTTATTACATAAATTCTCAATTTCTAATTGATTCCTGAGAAAGAGTTCTAGAAAGGGAACCATTGAAGTAGGTTGATTATATGAACCTATCAAATTACTTCACTCAAACTTATTAAGACTTTGATTGAAATTTTTTTAGAATTCAAATTTTTTCAGTGCTTTGTTTTTCCATCCAAGGTTATAATTATGTCTCTAGTTATTAGAGTTGTGTCTTATGCTTCTTTTAAGTCTAATATTATTGATTCTTTAATAGTCTGTCCTCTGTGCTAAAATCCATGTGTGAAATACTGATTGTTGGGTCATGCCATACCTTTTGTATAAAGTAATTTTCTTCCTTTATATGTGTGTGGAGGTTATGCTAAAATACAAGTAAAATGACTGAGCTCAAAAGCTTAAAAAGGCTGAGTGGAAGTGCGGTTTCGTTAATACAGTAGGTAAACTGTGGTCTAAGAATTTCTGGTGTTTTCCCTGTTGTGCACAAGGGAAGCTGCTCCTCAGAGGTGTATCTGAGCTCGCCTCATCTGTCCAGCCGGGGATCAGGCAGCAAACTTGATCCTTCGCCAAGGAGAGGAAGCTACAGAAAGCTCAGCAGTGTTAGAAAGATAATATCTCATGAAGCTACCTAATGTGCTTTGAGGATAAATTTTTCTAGATTACATTTCTGTCATGCCAGTATTAAAGTTATTTTCATTTATTTGTTAACAGGGATGTTTTGTTATAAACCGTAGTGTTAACCAAGAGAAGTGTTTAAGTTTTTGGTTGTGTGCCTTAGAATCCTGCTTACCTATGAAATGCAGTCAACACATCAGCTGGACCTCTTTCCAGGATGCAGGGTGACTGTTCCTTTATTTAAAGATGTGAAAAATGCTGGCATCTCGAAGTGAAAGGCCATGGAAGGTTCTATTGATGGTTCATTAATAAACCCTACAATGGTAAGTACTATTGATAAGAGATTTGGGACATTTCAGAACATGTTAGTTTTTCATGAGGTTATTTTTCACAAGGTTTGCCTAAAATCGTCACCTTCAAGTACAAAGTTTTTGTCTAAGCTGTGGAGTGGAGTCAGATTTGAGCAGCCTTGAATTAAACTGAATAGAAGCTGAAGGGTCAGGCCCCTACGGTAGGAAATAGGAAAGGTACTGGCCTGGCTTCAGAATGACAGGTGCCCATCTCTGCAAAGAAGGCATTGCATGGTGCGGAGAGCACACACTGTGGAGTCAGCTTACACAGACTTCATCTCCACTCTGCTGATTATTATGACTTTGCCCAGATAGTATCTGACCTTTATATAGTGTTTACTCTGTTCCTGGCATCGTCCTAAGGGCTTTAGATGTACTGATCACCTAAATCCAGGGAGTGTGTGCTGATTACCTGCATCTGACAGATGAAACACTAAGGAATTTGCCCGAGTTCTCTTGTTGGTGAGTGTCAGAGCTGGCATTCATACCCAGAGATCCGTCACCTTCATTTCCTCATCCACTGCTGATGAATAAGAATACAGATTTCATAGGGTTGGTTTAAGATTTTAAAAAGACATTGCAAGTATAAAATGTTTAGAATATAATCTTTCTGATAATATTATCCCTTGACAAATGTTATATTTAAATTTTTAACTCTTTAGAGTTTTGAAGCTTTAAAATTCTTTGATTTTCCGAAACCCAGGTGTTGCAATCTGTTTTGAAAGTATAGTTTATAGGAATTGTGATGAGGTAAAACAGCCTGACCACGGAGTTACCATCGAATGGGGTGTGCATCTGCAGAGTACCCCAGATTCTGTGTGTAACTAATTCTCTTTGTTCTCTTCAGTAGATCATCGATCCATTTCAGATACTTGTGGCAACAAACAAAGCAGTTCATCTCTACAAACTAGGAAAAATGAAGACGAGAACTCTACCTACTGAAATTATTTTCAACCTGTCCCCAAATAACAATGTAATTAATATGGATTTTACTCATTTTGCTTTTCTTGACCTTGTCATAATAAGGCATGAGTTCTTCAGCGTTGAGTTGGTGGCTAAATTCCCATAAGCCTATTGTTAATAACAAAACAGAATAATAGTGAAGAGAGGTTGGACAGAGAGTTGAAGTTTAGCATTGCCTTTTACTAGAAAAATAAGCTTTGGAGTCTCTACACGTATGATAAAAGTTTCACTAAGTGAAGTGTGGATAATTTTATGTACATAGGAACAGAAAGATTCCTCTAAATCAGGGGTCTCAAACTCGCGGGCCGCATGCAGCCCGGATTGTGCTTGTTGTACTGATTTTTTTTGTTTTCAACTGCAGTGAGAAAAATGTTGCGTAACAGTTGCCTTTTGTAGACCTAGTGCGGCCCGCCGAACGACTGTGATCTTGCTCTGTGGTCCACATGCTGAGTTGAGTTTGAGACCCCTGCTCTAAATAATACTGAAATCAAACTGATAAAACAGTAGGTGTGGATATTTCTGTGCTGTGATATGCATCCTTTAATCTCTTTAAGGATAGAATCCACATCTTTTCCGTATAACGGATTCCTGCCTGGTACATAGAACAGCCCTTATCACATGCTTATTCACATACTCAGTGCACAAGAAGTTTGTGATTGAGATACTGATAGTAATGAGGTATTGAGCTAAAGACAGTTCTTTTGTGGCGTATGAAAATAAAAAAATACTTTGCTGATAAAGTTTTAATATTTCTACTCTACTCTTATTCACACCATTAGGTACAGATATCATCAAAAGAAAAAATTGGAAATGTGTAGTATGATTTAAAATATAGATATTTGAAATAGTTACAAAATGCATGATACTAGAATACTTCAGGTCCTGGAGGAAAAAAATACCAAATAGCTACTGTTTTGTTTTGTTTTTTATATCATTTGAAATAAACTAATAAATATCTATTGAGTTTGTTCCCATTTCACTTACAATGTCAGAAAGAGAAGAAACAAGTGTATTTCTGAGATAGGCAGATGAACAAGATAGAAGTTCAGTTGATAATGATAAATGGTTAATGGGAATAATAATTACATCTCTGGGAACAGTGAAGAACAACTGATTCTGTAAGGAGGGTGCTGTGGGGAGTGACATTTGAACTGGACTTTGAAGAATGAGGACACTCCAGGCAGAGAACGGAGTGTGAGCAGAGGCAGAGAAATGTGAAATGATGATGGGATCTCCAAATAGTCCTGACTGGCTGGGACACGGGAGTACGTGGCTGAGGGTGCTCTGTGGCCAGAGGCAGGGGTTCTTTGTGTGCCATGCTGGAAGTCTGAGCTTGAGTCCATAGGAATGAGGTGCCCCTTAGAGCAGAGTGCTCTAGAGGGGAACTTGTGGATGTTAGGAAGGAATCGTAGCATATAAACGGTAGGCAGAGAGACCCTTAGGTTATGAAAATAAGAACCCCAGCAGGGAAGACAGAAATGGGAAGGTGCTTCTAAATAAAACTACTTATTTTTGTCTTTTGTTTCCCTAGATTTAATGAGCTTTGAAAACAATTTGTATCTCAGCAAATGACACCTCAATTCTGATTGTATACATTGGAGATGGAAAAAAACAAATAGATCAAGTAGACCGAATATCTCAAGTAGAGGGTCATCCAGTTTCTCTGACAAGTCTTCTGGAAATAAGTATAATTAGAGGTGCAAAAGGTGGAGAAGGCCACATTTGTAGAGTGGGATAGATGAGTCTAGTAGTAATGTGATGCTGATGTCACCCAATGCTGCTATTTTTTAACTTTTAGGAATGAATAATGTAAAAAACAATTATTTCATAAATAATATCACATACACAAAATTGGATGATGCAGGCTTATGTGGAGGGGATTGGGATAAATGTTGATGGACAGACATTTTGGAGAATTATTTGTACACCTGAAACCTGTATGATTTTGTTATCCACTGTCACCTCAGTAAACATAAAAAAGGAAAAAACTTATTTGATAAAAAGCATTCTCTAATTAAGAATGAACTGAGAATTAAATATCAAGCTTACAGAGTACATGTACAGATTTGATTTCTTTGTTTAGAGAGTTACCACCATAATTGCAATTTAAAGGGCACTTTTGGCCTAGTGACCAATTGCCCAATACTGTGCATTATTTTCATCACATTAGTAATTCATGCAATTATCCCAATAATTGAATGATATTAAATTTCACTTACATATGTCTGTATAATAAAACTTAATAGTGCATGGATAATTAGCATATTTTATCTTATTTTTATAGATATATAAACTGTCTTCACAAGAAGAAAATATTGGGACGTTATTGGATGGTGTCATTTGTAGAATGTCAACTAAAGATGTTTTGTGAAATGACAAATCTAAAATTTTGCAGCATTTATAAAAAACTGATCTTTTTCTGATTATAAAGTGTATATATATTCATCATAGAAAAATTTACAACACAAAATGCCATAAAAAATGGAAAAAACCTTCAAATCCTGCCTGTTCATAGGTTTTTTTTTTTGGGGGGGGGTGTTTGTTTGTTTGTTTTTTTCAGACACAGAGATCAGAGAGAGGTATAGACAGGGACAGACAGACAGGAATGGAGAGATGAGAAGCATCAATCATTAGTTTTTCATTGAGCATTGCAACACCTTAGTTGTTCATTGATTGCTTTCTCATATGTGCCTTTACTGCAGGTCTTCAGCAGACCAAGAAACCCCTTACTCGAGCCAGCAACCTTGGGTCCAAGCTGGTGAGCTTTTGCTCAAACCAGATGAGCCTGCGCTCAAGCTGGCAACTTCGGGGTCTCGAACCTGGTTCCTCGGCATCCCAGTCAAATGCTCTATCCACTGCGCCACCGCCTGCTCAGGCTGTTCATAGTTTTAAACATAATCACTATTAATATTATTTGTTATTTTACTTCTAGTCTATTTCCGTTAAATTGTATTTTGCTTTTATATAATTGGAATAGTAATTACAAACATTTAGTAGATGTCTAGACGGTGCTAGGTTTTGCCTTAGTGATTTTCCATGCACCAGCTCATATCCCTGCCCTTAGTTCAGATACTCCAGCATCCCTCTTCCAAAGCCTCCTGGTTCTGTTTTACTTGCAAGAACTAATTTCATCTCATACACATTAGGGAATAGATACTGTTAATACCCGATTTTGCACTCAGCCACTAAAATAACAGTAACTTGCTCAAGGTCTTACTGCTAGTGTCAAATCCTGTTTGCTGAATGCTTTGGGTTTTTTCTCACTTTGTTTTCATTGTGTCAATCAAGGTGAACTAGGTTAGGGTTAAGCAAACCTTTTTATGAAGGACTGGGTGTGCTCTGTGTGGTCTGTTTTGCATTTACTCATCTCTTGCTGTTGTAGTGCAGAAGCATCCACACAATACGTAAATGATGAGTGTCAGGAATGACCCAAGGGCCATGATGTGTGAAGTTCTGGGGTTGATTAGGCTACAGTCCTGGACCCTGAAGCTGACTGACTTCATGTGACAAATTTTGTCTTGCTCACTCTCCAGTGCCAGTGTGAATCAGTGGGAAGATTCATTGCTGTGACTCAGGGACCCAGTCTGCTCAAGGCTTCTGTGCAATATGTGCTCCATGTTGTTTTGTTTTGGAGCTGGGAAGGCGACAGATGAGAGATTCCGTTTTCTACATTTTAAGAAAGAAGATAAAGGTAGAGGCAGAGGGGAAGGAAATGATAGATATTCCTGAGCAGAACCTGCCTGCAGACTTCACCTGCCCACAGGCTTTTTCATCCTCTCATGGTGGTCAGATGTCCTCTGCCATGAGCTCTAAAGAGGGGTTGTTGTGTTTTGCCTTTTTTTATTTTCTAGAATTTATCGAGGTGACGTTGGTTGACAAAACCATACAGGTTTGAAGTGTACAAGTCAATAAAACATCTCCACATGCATCTGCACCCATTGCCCAAGGGAAAGTTCTATCCCCATTTATCCCAGTTGTGCCCATGTGCATCTGCCCCCACCCATTTCCCTCCTGCTATCACCACACTATCGTCTATGTCTATGCATTATTTAGATATCATTTTTTTGCTTGGTATCTTCATATTTCATCCAGCCCCCCCCCAACCACCTTCCCTCTGACAGCTCTCATTCTATGTAATCTTGCCTCAGTTTCTATTTTGTTGGTAAGTTCATTAGATTGTTCGTTCCACATATGCTGAGATTGTATGGTATTTGTTCTTCTCTGCCTGGCTTATTTCACTTAACATAATACTCTCCTGACGCAGGGACAAGTTACTTGGAGAGCAGAGGACATGCTCCAGGGGCGGAGGGGAAACAACAGCCCCAGTCAGCAGAATGAAGGACGGAAGTCCAGTCCCTAGCCTTACTCAGATATTAGCTGGTACAAAAAACTCTTGGAAACTGCAGAAGTTTTCAGGGGGTGAAGTAAAGGACAAGCTACACGCCGGCTTCTAATTTTTGTTCTGAGAGTCTAAACATTTTCTATTAGTGAATCTTATCCTGTTTCCAGCACGCACTGCTTTCAAGTAGTATTTCATTGTTTAAACATTACAGCCTTGTTATCCACTCACCTTACTGATGGGTACTTTGGTGGTTGTAAATAATGCTGCAGTAAACATAGGGGTGCGTATGTTTCTTGGAATTTAGTACTGCGGTTTTCTCGACATACATTCCCAGAAGTGGGATTGATGAATGAAAAAACAGTTCCATTTTATTTTTTGAAGAAACTCCATAGTGCTTTTTATAGTGGCTGCGTCAGTCTACATTCCCACTAACAGTGTGTGAGAATGTTTTCTCCATGTCCTCCTCAGCACTTGTTTGTTGATTTATTGATGACAGCCATTCTGACAGGCATTAGATACTATCTAATTTAGGTTTTAATTAGCATCTCTGATGATTACTGATGTTGAGCATTTTCTCATAGCCAATTGGCCACCTGTATGTGCTCTTTGGAGAAGTATCTCTTCAGGTCCTTGGCCCATTAATTGAGTTGTTTGTCTTACTGTTGAGTTGTATGTTTTCTATGTATTTTAGACACTAACCCGTTATTATATGTTTTATTGGCAAATATATTCTCCCATTCAGTGGGTTCCTGTCTATTTTATTTATGGTTTCTTTTGCTGTGCAAGAGCTTTTTATTCTGATGTAGTTCGATTTGTTTATTTTTTCCTGTTTTTCTTCTCCAAGGAGATATATTGGCAAAAATATTACGATGAGAAATATCTGAAATTTTACTGTGTATGTTTTCTTCTTGGACTAAATTTAAATCTTAAATTCATTTTGAGTATATTGTATGGTATGAGTTGGTAGTCTAATTTCTTATTTCGTTTTCGTTTTCCATGTATCTGTTCAGTTTTCCTAATACCATTGGTTAAAGATACTTTCTTTACCCATTGTCCGTTTTTGCCTCCTGTGTCAAATATTAATAGTCTGTAAAGGCTTGGCTTTATTTCTGTGCTCTCTATTCTGTTCCAGTGATTTATATGCCATTTCTTGTGTCAATACCATGCTGTTTGGAACCTAGGCCTTTTCATATAATTTAATAAAAAGTAATATGATACCTCCAACTTTGTTCTTCTTAATATTGCTGAGAATATTTGAGATCTGTTGTGGTCTCATAAATTTTTTGGAATATTTGTTCTGGATTTGTGAGAGAATGCCTTTGGTATTTATAACAGGAATTATGTTGAAGCTGTACATTACTTTGTGTAGTATGGGCATTACTATGTTAATTTTGCTATTCATGAACACAGTATATGCTTCCACTTATTTGTCTCCTCTTCAGTTTATTTCCTGAGCATCTTATGATTTTCCATGTACACGCCTTTTACCTCGTTGGTTAAATTTATTCCTAGGTACCGTATTTTTTGTTATTGTTGTGATTGCAATAGTAAATGGGATTGTTTTCTTAGTTCTCTTTCTGATAGTTCATTATTGGTGTATAAAAATGCCACCAATTTCTAAATATTAGTTTTGTACTCTGTACTGTGCCAAATTTATATATTATATCTACTTTTCTGGTAGAGTCTTTAGGGTTTTCTGTGTACAATATAATGCCCTCTGGAAATGATGACAGTTTTACTTTCTCCTTTTCGGTAGGATGCCTTTTATTCCTCTTGTCAGATCCCTGTGGCTACGACTTCCAGGGCTATGTTCAATAAGATGGTGAATGCGGACATCCTTGTATTTTTTCTGATCTTAAGAGAATTGCTCTTAGTTTTTTCCCATTGAGTATGAGGGTGGCTGTGTGTTTCTTATATATGTCCTTTATTAAGCTAGGATTCCTCTAAGCTCTCACTTTGCTGAGAGTGTTTATCTTAAGTGGGTGCTGGGTTTTACCAAATGCTTTTTCTGACTCTCTTGATAAGACCATGTGATTTTTATCCTTTGTTTTGTCTATGTGATATATCATGTTTATTGATTTGCAAATATTGTACCAACCTTGAATCACCACAATAAATTTTAGTAGATTATGGTGTCTGAAGTTTTTAATATATTTCTGGATCCAGTTTGCTCTTATTTTGTTAAGAATTTTAGCATCTGCCTGACCAGGCAGTGGTGCAGTGGATAAGGCATGTCGGACTGGGATGCAGAAGACCCAGGTTTAAAATCCTGATGTCACCGCTTGAGTGCGGGGTGATCGGGCTTGAGTGTGGGGTCGCTGTCTTGAGATGGGTAATAGACATGATTTATGGTCACTGGCTGGAGGCCAAAGGTCACTGGCTTGAAGTCCACAGGCACTGGCTTGAGCCCAGGATCGCTGGCTGAACAAGGTGTCAATAGCTCTGCACAGTAGCTCTTGACATGCTTTCTTCCTGCTGTTCCCCACTGGTTATTTTGATGCAAATGTAGTTTGATGTGCGTCGAAGTGCCGCTTTATATTGGACCATTTCATCGATGCATTTTATCATTGCATATTAGACACACTGCAGAATGTGCTCTCTCCACAAAGGTGAATTTCTCTGTCCATTCCTGCTGAAAAGTACTATACCTCTCATCTTTTTTATTTTAGCCATCTTCTTCGTCAAAAGGGCTTTTGCAAATCGCTAGCTAACTACTTGATTAAAAGGAGGAAAGTTTACTTCCTGACCTCACAACGACTCATGTATGTTATGCATTATCCAATAAAATTTGGTGTTTGTCTCCAAACACCTGTGATTGTCTCCAGCCACCCTCAAGGATGAACATGAGCGGTAGGAAATGATGGATCGTAATACATGAGAATGTTGTATAGTTTTAACGTTATTATTTTTTTTATTAAAGATTTGTCTGCGAGCCAGATGCAGCCTTCAAAAGAGCCACAACTGGCTCGCGATCCATAGGTTCCTGACACCTGCTATAGGCAGCAACCTTAAAATGACAGCAATGATCCTGTGCTCAAGCTGGCAACCCAGGTCTCAGGCTGGCATGTTGATTCTCAAGCTGGCAGCCTACGCTCAAGCCATCGAGCCCTTCCTGTTGCTAGCAACCTCAGGATTCTGATCTTGGACCCTCAGTGTGCCAGCTGATGCTCAATGCACTGCAACTGCATGGGTCAGGCTTTTTTCTGATTTTTATTATGTTTTTCCTTCAACTTACCCTGGGCTCTGTTGGTTGTTCTTTTTCTAGTTCCTTTAAGTATAAACTTAGATTGTATTTTGGAGATTTGTCTTCTTGAGGTAGGCTTGTAATGCTATGAACTTCCCTCTCAGGACTGCTTTTGCTCTATCCCATATATTTTGGATGGTTGTGTGTTTATTTTAATTGTCCTCCAGGTGACTTTTGATTTCTTTTTTCTCATTAACCAAATTATTGTTTAATAACATGTTATTTCATCACTGTGTGTTTGAGTGTCATGTTTTTATTGTAATTGATATCTAGTTTTATCCACAACATTGTGGTCAGAGAAGAGGCTTGATATGATTTTTATACATTTTTTTTATTTTTTATTTTTGGATTTTTCTGAAGCTGGAAACGGGGAAGCAGTCAGACAGACTCCCGCAGGCGCCCGACCGGGATCCACCCGTCACGCCCAGCAGAGGGCGATGCTCTGCCCATCCGGGGCATAGCTCTGTCATGGCCAGAGCCACTCTAGCGCCTGGGGCAGAGGCCAAGGAGCCATCCCCAGCTCCCGGGATATCTTTTGCTCTAATGGAGCCTCGGCTGTGGGAGGGGAAGAGAGAGAAAGGAGAGGGGGAGGGGTTGAGAAGCAGCTGGCGCCTCTCCTGTGTGACCTGGCCGGGAATCGAACCCGGGACTTCCGCATGCCAGTTTGACGCTCTACCACTGAGCCAACCGGCCAGGGCCGATTTTTATACATTTTCTAATGCATATTTTATTGATTTTAGAGAGAGAAAGCGGGAGAGTAGGAGAGAGACAGTAACAATCTGTTTCTGTGTGTACCTTGACCAGGAATTGAACTGGCAACTTCTATACTTCAGAAAAATGCTCCAACCACCGGAGCTATGCGACTAAAGCTTATTTCAATATTCTTGAATTAATTAAAACTTATTCTGTGTTCTTACCTGGCCAGTTGGCTCAGTGGATAGAATGTTGGCCTGGTGTGTGGATGTCCCAGGTTCAATACCTGGTCAGGGCACACATAAGAAGCGACCTTCTGCTTCTCTTCACTTCCCTCCCCCCTTCTCTCTCTTTCCCTCTTGGAGCCGGTGGCTCTATTGCTTTGAGTTTGACCTGAGGCATTAGGGATAGCTCATTGATTTGAGCAAAGCCTTGGTATACGGTTTGCTGGGTGGATCGTGGTCAGGGTGCATGTGGGATTCAATCTCTTTATCTCCCCTCCTCTCTCTTAAAATAAAAGGCTTATTTTGTGTGCTAACATATCATCTGTCTTTGAGTATGTTTCATGTGCACTTGAGAAGAATGTATGTTCTGCTGCTTTGGTGTGAAATGTTCTGTGAAGATCAATTAAATCCATCTGATCCAGTGCGTCATTTAAGGTCAATGTTGCATTGTTGATTGTTTTGTCTGGAAGATCTAGCCATTGAATTCATTGGAGTGCTAAAATCCCCTGTTATGATTCTAATGTTGTCTGTCTGTCACTTAATTTCCACTAAGATTTTCTTTGTATATTTAGATGCTCCTGTGTTGGGTTACGTATGTTTACAAGGGTTATATCCTCTTGTTGGATCAATCCCGTTAGTATTATGTAGTGACCTTCTTTGTACCTTGTTGCAACCTTTGTTTTGAAGTCTATTTTGTAGGGATACAAGCACTGCTATGCCAGCTTTTATTTTTTTCCATTTTCATGGAATATTCTTTTGCATCACTTCACTTTCAGTCTGTGTATATCTCTTCTTCTTAGTTGGGTTTCTTGTAGACAGTATACACATGGGTCATGTTTTCTTACCTATTCAGCTACCCTGTGTCTTTTAATTGAATGATTTAATTCACTTGCATTAATGCTTATTATTATTATTTTTTTTTGTATTTTCCAAAGTGAGAAGCAGAGGGGGGATCAGTCTTGAATGCCCACCAGGGAGTGATGCTCGGCTCCTCTGGGGCCTTGCTCTGCTGCTATGAGAGCCATTCTAACACCTGAAGTGGAGTCCATGGAGCTATACTCAGCGCGGGGGCTAACTCTGCTACAGTGGAGCTTTGGCTGCAGGCGGGGAGAGAGAGATAGAGAGGAAGTAGCGGGGGAAGGGTGGAGAAGCAGATGGGTGCTTCTCCAGTGTGCCCTAGCTGGGAAACGAACTAGGAACATCCACACGCTGGGCTGACGCTCTAGCGCTGAGCCGACCAACAAGGGCCTAGCTTAATAGTTATTATTAATATTTACTGCTGTTTTATTATATATATATATATATATATGTTCCTCTTTGTTATTGTTGTTGTTCTTCTTCTTCTTATTCTTCTCCTTTTTCTCCTACTTCTTCATCTTCTTCCTCTTCTTCATCTTCCTCCTCCTCCTCCTCCTCCTCCTCTTCTTCTGCTGTAAGCAGATCCTTTAACATTTCCTGCAGTGCTACTTTGGTGGTAATGAACTATGTAAGCTTCTTGAGGTTATTTGGCTTGGGAAGCTCCTTATTTGGCCTCCAATTTAAAATGATAGCCTTGTTGGAAAGAGTGGTCTTTGTTATAGGTACTTGGTTTTCATCACTTTGGCTATTTTTTGCCAATCCCTTCAGGTATGAAGAGTTTGTTTCTGTTGAGAAATCACCCGACAGACTTATGAGAGCTCCACTGTAGGTAACTAACTTTGTCCCTCTTGCTGCTTTTAAGATTCTCTTTGTCTTTATCCTTTGCCATTGCAATTATGATGTGTTTATTTTTATTTTTGGGGTAAGGAGTAGGGAGATAGTGAAGTTGACTGTTGCAATTGCCCCAAATGAAATCCACCCAGCAACCCCACCTGGAGTCACTGCTCAAGTACTGAGCTGTTTTTAGCATGTGAGGCTGACGAGCTGTGACTAACTGAACTATCCTCAGTGCCTTGGGCCATGCTCGCACCTATTGAGCCACTGGCTGCCAGAGGGGAAGAAGGAGAGAAGGGGAAGAGGGAGAGGGGAGAAGCAGATGGTCTTTCTCCTGTATGCCCTGACCAGGAATTGAACCTGGGACATCTATACAGCAGGCCAACACTCTATTCATTGAGCCTCTGACCAGGGCCTCTGAAGTGTGGGTCTCTTTATTCATCTTTATTTATTTTTTATTGATTTATATTTTAGTGAAAGAAGGGGAGATAGATAAACTCCCACATGTACCCCCACTGAGATCTACCGGCAACCCATGTCTGGGGCTGATGCTTAAACCAACCAAGCTATCCTCATTGCCTGAGGCTAGCGATCGGAGCAACTGAGCTATCTTCAGCACCAAGGGACAACTCTCAAAGCGATTGAGCTCTGAGGGGTAAGAGAGAGAGAAAGGGAAGAGAGAGGGGAAGAGATGCAGATTGTCGCTTCTCAGGTGTGTCCAAACTGAGAATCGAACTATAATGTCTGGACTTGGACCAACACTTTATTCACTGAGCCAACAGCCAAGGCTTTTACATTTCTGTTAATTGCAATTCTGTGTTTCCTGAATTTGTGTGACATTTTCCTACACCAGGTTAAGGAAGTTTACAGTCATTATTTCTTCAAACAGATTTTGATCCCCTCCTCATTCCTTCTTTTTCTGGTACTGCCATGGTATGGATGTTATTACACTTGATGATGTTATAAAGATCCCTTTGACGTTCTTTAGTGTTTTTCTTTACTTTCTTTTGTGTGTGTGTGTGTGTGTGTGTGTGTGTGTGTGTGTGTGAAAGAGACAGAGAGAGGGACAGATAGGGACATACAGACAGGAAGAGATAGATGAGAAACATCAATTCTTCGTTGGAGCACCATAGTTGTTCATTGATTACTTTCTCATATGTGCCTTCACGGGGGGTAGGGAAGCAGATTAAGTGACCCCTTGCTCAAGCCTGCGGCCTTGGGCTCAAGCTGGTGAGCCTTGCTCAAACCAGATAAGCCTGCGCTCAAGTCGGCGACCTCTGCGTTTCGAATCAGGATCCTCCATGTCCCAATCCGATGCTGTATCCACTGTGCCACGGCCTGGTCAGGCAGACTTTCTTTGTTTTAATTTTTTTTTTTTTGGATGCTCTGCTAGGGTGCTTACTGTCATCTTGTCGATAAATAGCTGATTCAATTCTCTGCTTCATCTAACCTGCTACTGATTCCTTCTAGTGTATTCTTTGTTTCAGATCCTGTGTTCTTTATTTCTGATTGGCTTCTTTTTATGTTTTTTATGTCCTTTTTAAGATTTAGTGTTTCTTTGTTTAAGTTCTCACTGAGATCACCTATTCTTCCCCTGAGGTCTTTGAGCATCCTTATAACTACTCTTTTAAGCCCTACTTCTGATATTTTGATTAGTTCTATTTTATTTAATTCTTTTTCTCAGGATTTCTCTTGTTCTTTTATGTGAGGTATGTTTCTTTGTCTCCCCATTTTGTCTCTGTGTATTAGGTAGAGCAGCTATGGCTCCCAGATTTGTTATGATGGGTTTATGAAGTTGATGTCTTGGTGGGCTCAGTGGTGCTGTCTTCCAGATCACCTGAGCACATTGTTCCAGGAATGTTTCTTGTGGGTTTTGTGCACGTGCTGTTGTAATTTAGTCTTGAATGCTTTTGGCCATGTCTTGGGAGGAGTTAACCCTTTAGGCTGTCTAATAATAAGGATAAACCTCAATCACTGTGTTGGGTCCCTGTGCCGGGACTGCCCCCCGAGGCAGAGTTGTTCCCAGCAGAGAATGGTGCTTGCCAGTAGTAGATCAGTAGTAGAGCATCTGCCCAGCATATGGATGTCGTGGGTTTAATGGAGAAGCTACCATCTGCTTCTTCACCCATCCCCCTATTCTCTCTCTCCCCTTTCCATCTCCCTCCTGCAGCCATGGCTTGATGGGTTAGAGGGATTTGCCAACCCTGTCCTCAAGATGGCACCGTGGCTTCAGCCTTAGGCACTAAAAATAGCTTGGTTGCTAAGCAATGGAACAACGCCCTTCTTGGTCAAATCATTGGCAACAGACAGGGTTACAGGGTGAGTCCTGGTTAGAGTGCATGCTGGAGTCTCTCTCTGCCTCCCCTGCTCTCACTTAATTTTTAAAAAAATTAAAAAATAGTAGTGAAACATATTCATCAATAAATGGTGGTACACATATGTTGTATTTTAAATAATTTTCTGGCAGGACCTACACCATGGCAAATGAAGTGACTCTAAGGGAGAAGGGAAATTAGTGGTTGAGAACTTCAGGTAAAGGGTAAATTTTTACTGAATACCCTCTGGCAGCTTTGTAAAATTCTATCATGTGAATCTATTACCTTTGAAGTTCAACTAACTGAGTTCAGACCGCAGCTCCCCCAATAGCTAACTCTTAATCTTGGGCAAACCCTTGACACTCTTCAAGCCTATCTCCTTATCTGTGAAATGGGATGAGTATGTTAGCTTGATGCTGCGTGGCACAGAATAAACTCTTGATAAATGTAAATTACTGGTAGAAACAACTAAATGTCTGTCAACTGATGAATGGGTAAAGTGGTAGATCAATTCAACAGAATATACAGTCATAGAAAGTACAGTACTGACACATGCTATAACATGGGTAACTTTTCTACATGGTAATTGAAAGAAGCCAGACAAAATGGTCACACATTGTATTCCCTCATATATATAAATATGAAATTTCCAGAAAAGACATATCCATCTAGACAGACAGCGGATAAGGTGTCGCCAGAGGCTGGAAGGAGAAAGAAGTATAGTGAGAGCTAATGGTTAAGGGGCTTTCTTTCTGGGCTGATGGAAACATTATGGGTTAGATCAGGAATAGTCAATGTTTTTATACCTACCGCCCACTTTTGTATCTCCGTTAGTAGTAAAATTTTCTAACCACCCCTGGTTCCACAGTAATGATGATTTATAAAATAAGGAAGTAACTTTATAAAATTTATAAAGCAAAGTTACAGCAAGTTAAAGCATATAATAATAATTACTTACCAAGTACTTTATGTCGGATTTTTGCTAAGTTTGGCAGAAAAAATTTTTATAAAACAACTTATTATAGTTAAATCTATCTTTTTATTTATACTTTGGTTGCTTTGCTGCCGCACACCATGAAAGCTGAAACGCCCAAAGGCGGGCGGTAGGGACCAGGTTGTCTAACACTGGGTTAGATAATGGTGATGTTTGCACAAGCTTGTGAATGTACTAAATGTCACTGAAGGCACAGTTAAAAATGAATTTTATATTGTGTAAATTATATATCAATTAAAATATTTTAAATGCAAATTACCCACATTCATTTGGTGATGATTTTCATCTATACCCTTTCCTATTCCATTCCTTTTCATGCCCCACCCCCACTATTGCTCACACTAACTTCCTCCTGCTGCCTGGCAGAGGCCTCCCAAGGAGGGTATCAGATCTGACACCTGCAGCCTATGGCAGAACAAGTGGAGACCCAGTGTACATTTATGCCTATTGCTTTTCCCAGGTGGAAATGGATGCTTCTAGCAGATATTTATGTGGGCTTCAGTTGATGGGGGAATTTAGACAAGGTGGCACATGCAGCCCGGGTCAGGGTAGTGGCCCTGTCTGCCTCTCAAGTTAATATCTAGACATCTCCTAAACGTTGATCTCATGCACCAACAACTTCTAGATGCTGTGCTCTGAAAGTCCGATTGGACACCTACAGGAACTAGTAAATAGTAGGGACTTTGGAGACTGGCCTCAAATTGAGGCTTTCTTCCACCACATGCAATGTGACCTAAGCCCATTGCTGACCCGCATGAGTAAAGAGACGCAGTGATGCTGGCCATGCGTGTTGTGAGGGTAGCTGAAGGAGTGCATTAGAGGGCCTGCTGTATAGGTGCTGAGTAAATGGTGATTGTGATCCCAACCCTGTTTGGGTGGGCCTCCTACTGCTGCGGCAGTTCCCCTGCCTAGGTCCCCGACCTTAGTCACTGGCCCCCAGGTTACTGTAGGTATATTCCCCTGATTTGTACTCACCTTCCCCAATGACAATCACATGGATAAGGTAACCCAAACCTTTTGGAAATGTGTCCAGACTCTGTTTTCTGAGATAATTGTCTGGTGCTAATGAATCATAAGTCCCGCCTTCACGAGACACCTTTTACCCTTCTCCTGGTCACCTTGGACTCTTTCTATGCCATCTTCAACTCTGTCCAGTGTTTATCCTTTTACCCCTAACCTCATCCCCTGCTTCATCTGATACATTACCCCCCTCGCTTGCTTCTCCATAAACTGGTAACTTATCTCTCTTTTGGACTTCGGCCATGGATAATCGTACTTTTTCCTCTGTTCTTACCCCCTGTGCATTATTCAACCTTTTAACTTGCAATTCTTTATTCTCAGGGAGCCTTTTATTCCCACTCCCACCAAAGAAAAATTACAAGTAACAGCATTTCAAAAGTCAAGAGGCTCTTTCATTACTCATCTACTAATGCTAATCTTACATCCAGGAGACAGACCACAGCAAACCCAAAGTAAATTTTATAAGTTTTATTGCAAACCTGCGCAGGGACTGCAGGCAACCCACGCAAGGGAACACCGCAGCCCTGAGCTTCTAAAATGGCTCCTTTTTATAGGGTGGCTACCTAGGCTGAACAAGCAAGCAGCGTTTACAAGGGCGAGAGAGGTGCGATTAGCTGACCTTATCCTTGGATAAGTCTCTAGGGTAGGGCTTCCTGGATGTTGGGTACATAAAGTTCTGTGGAAAATATTGCTACATTTCTAACGGTTGTTTATCTATTTTTCCTCCATCCATGTACTGGATGTCTTCAGTTTTCATGGCTGGTGGCCTGCATCGCTTGTCCTAAGATGTCACAGCTTTTACTTTATTTAACTTTATTAAATTTTAAAATACATCAGAAAAGAGAAATTTAGAACTATCTATATAAAAAAAACAGCTGGTATACAAAGTGGCACCAACAGTTCTAGCGTGTCTTATCTTGCATACCCGTAGGAGAGAGAAATTTCCATTTCCTCTTCCCTGGCAATGAAATATTTCCCCAAGGGGGAGTTATGGGCAACATTCTCACGCTCAAGTTGAGCCTTCCTCTTCATGGCCTCGCGCTCTGGCCTCTGCCAGTCTGCGATGGGCGTTGACATGACTGGCCCACGAATATCAGGTTTCTTCCATGCAATTGGTTGTAGAGCAAAGTCTTCGAGTAGATACTGGTTCTGAGGCTTGAGTGGGGTCTGGGGCTTGGTCACAGCAGTGTGAACAGGGTCCCTCTGGAACGATGTGCAAGATGATATTCTGTAGGGTGCAGGCCTAGAAGAGGCAGACTGAGGGACACTAGGCTTGGTAGGGTTGGTCCGGCCTGGCTGGGCAAAGTCGGTCAAAGTTGGCCCAGCCGGTCTGGCAGGAGCTGCCAAAGATGCAGGAGTCGGCTGGGATGAACCAACTGCAGTGGGCTGAGCTGACTTAGATCCAAGGCGGGCAGCATTGGTTAAATCTGGCTGGGCTGGGTAGGTAGAAATTGGCACAGCAGGTCTGGCAGGACCTGTCAAAGATACAGGATTCGGCCCGGAGGAATTGACTGCAGTAGACGGAGTGGAGATAGAACCAGGCCGGACGGGGTCAGCCCCAGCTGGCCGATGTGATGCCAGACACTGTGGCCTGCGAGGAACAGGTCGAGCACGAGGCTTGTCCACAGTTGGAAACACCAAAGGTATCAACCTGACCTTGCCAGGAGGTGGCAGCTCGTACTGAGGTGGTGATGAACTTTCTATTTCAGCACTGCCGACTGGCTTCTGTGGTTTGGCAGGCATTTTCTCAGGACCTTTGGCCTCACGTTGGGTATCCGGGCATCGTTTGATAGTTGGGGCTGGCTGGTGGCCTTTGGGGTTGCTTGAGTTTCCCAAGGCCCTGGAGGAAGAGAGTTGCGTTTTCTTATCAAGCTTCTTCCCCAGAGCATGAAACACCTGCACAGACTCCAGCATGTGCATAGCTAGGGAGCTTCGAGGCTTTCTGAAGGTCTCTTGGATCATCTCAGGTTGATTTCTCCTCCGCGTCATCTTGGGAATGGTTGGCTTCTCTTGTGCCTTGACCTTTTTCCGTGCTTGATTGCAGTCTTCAGCTTTTTTCGAGTTCTTTTCCTTAGTTCTTTTTGCCTTTTCCTGCTCCTGGCCATTACGTTTGCTGTGCCTGCTGGATGCCCGTTTCTGGGGTTTCCTGTTGGAATCCTTGGCCGTGTTCGCAGGAGCCCCATCACTGGCTTCAGCCTTGCACATCCCCACTTCTCCCACGAGCACGCAGTCAGGTCTCTCAGGCTGGATTTTGGCCTTGGGAGCATCATTGTTAGGCTCAGAGGCTGTACGTTTGTTCCTCCTGGCTTGAACAGAGAGAGTCTGTGTGACACTTGACCTTCTCTGCAATTCATTGAACTGGATGTCTCTGGAGTCTACGGTTTTGCCCACTATGGGGAATTCAGATTGATCATCATCCAAGGAACTTAACAGCTGTGGAAGGTAAATATCGTCCACCAGTGCAGCGCTGTCTGCCAAACCATAATCAGGCTCAGTCCCATGTTCAACTGTCTGTTGGTCCACCAGATTCAAGCTATTGTTTTCCAGCCCAGTGCTTTCACAGCCCAGGTGCTCCTCTTGGCCAAACGAATCAACGCAGGCCAGGAGCTGGTGCATATCTGGGATTTCTAAAGGGAGCAGTGGAGGATCTTGGTTTTCTGTTGGCTTGGATTTAATATCATCAGAATTCTTCTTCTTTTTTTGTTCTTGGCATGGAGCTGGAGGCATTGCCAGAAAATCACTAGGACTATAGACTGGAGTAACCTTTGAAATGTCCCCTGGCTCGGATGGTGGGTTATTCTCAGGTGTCTGTATATTTTTATTACTGCAGGACGTGGGCAGTTCTGGAGTTGGTGGTAGACAAAAAGTTTGGCCTGGAGGTTGCAGTCCCAGGGAAGACTCCATCCCCAGGGATGTCTCCATCACTACGAAGGAATCAAGGAGAAGTCAGTCAGTGTTGGTAAGTGCGATGCTCCCTCTATCACCAGTGCAGCTCTTGTACCCTTCCAACAATGGGAAGAACATTTCTACTAGTCCCTGTTAGGGATCAGAGAGTGCCCTACACTAAGAGATAGGAGGCAAGTGTTCTAGCTCTTACTGGTCACCTTTAGATGTCCTTGTTCCTTGATTTTCTTTATAATTCACAGGGTTTTTGTAATTAACAACAAAAAGTAAAGGTGATATTTAAAATGTTTTGCAGGCCTAGCTTCCTCCTAGGGAACCCTTTTCATTCTCTCACTCTCCTGAGTGAACAAGAACACTTCACACCACAGAGTAGGAGAGGGAAGGGAGCTAATCCTAATGAAATCTATAAGCAAGGACAGACTGTTAGCATGCTTGCTATGGACAAGATCTTGGAACACAAAGAGTGGACTCCTGGCATAAAAGTAAAAAAACTGCGTCGGCCTAGCGTTCGGAGGACCCGGGTTCGATTCCCGGCCAGGGCACACAGGAGAAGCGCCCATTTGCTTCTCCACCCCTCCGCCGCGCTTTCCTCTCTGTCTCTCTCTTCCCCTCCCTCAGCCAAGGCTCCATTGGAGCAAAATGGCCCGGGTGCTGGGGATGGCTCTGTGGCCTCTGCCTCAGGCGCTAGAGTGGCTCTGGTCGCAGCATGGCGACGCCCAGGATGGGCAGAGCATCGCCCCCTGTTGGGCAGAGCATCGCCCCATGGTGGGCGTGCCGGGTGGAACCCGGTCGGGCGCATGCGGGAGTCTGTCTGACTGTCTCCCCCTGTTTCTAGCTTCATAAAAAGGAAAAAAAAAAAAAAAAAAAAAGTAAAAAAACTTTTGCCCTGGCCCAAAAGCTCATTTGGTTAGAGCATCGTCTTAACCCGCTAAGGTTACCGGTTCGATTTCCAGCCAGGGCACCTACAGAAACAGATTGATGTTTCTGTCTGTCGGTCTCTCTCTCCCCCTTTTCCTTCCTCTCTCCTTAAAATCAATACAATAAAATTTTTAAATAAGAAAAGAAAAATTTAAGCTGCTACTATCAAAATAAGACATCTGAAGTGCCTTCCAATGAGACAAAAGCAATAAATCAGGGAAGAAAGTCCATTACAGTGTACAGTATAGCGGTCTAATCCAAGAGGGCCATGAAAAGTGTGCCATCTCTTGGTATGCTCTTGGGGTTCTCATACATAGAGCATACGTGGCCGTACCAGTGTCCCCCCTTCCCTCCTCTATCAGCTGTCCTCAGCTAACAAAGCGTCTGAGATTGGCGAGCACTGACTGACGGTAAGAGTTATTAAAGGCACAGGACAGAAATTCTACCTGTATGTGTACTCACAAGTTGCCAGCTCAGAATGATCCTGGTTTTGAATGCTGACTTCTTCCATCTTGTTGGTTGTACTCACCTTGCAAACTTGTGTCTATGATGGGTTGAGCAGACGCAGAGTAGCAGATTGCAGAGGTAGAGGCTGATGGTATCACATTTATGGGCTGAGCCTCCTTTAGTACCATGAGCACATGTGGTTGAGGGGCAGAGGCCCTGCTCTGTGTGTAAAACACGGAGCCATGGGATTGCAGGTAGGTGCCCTGTTCTCCAGAGAGCAGGGACCCCACTGTGCCTTGATTATAGTAATACATGTGACTTCCTTCCTGGTAGGGGACTGACAGGCTGTGTCCCTGATTTGGTATCTGAGGCAGTGCCCCCCGGATGAAGCTGGGATAAAGTGGTGGATACAGGGGAACCATGTTATTGGCATCTGGAGTTTTAAGACACTGGGATGCCATGGCCGTGGAGGACACAGCTGTGGCCTGCTCAGCAACAGAAACAGTGAAGTCTCTGAGTGATGATGACTTCATCTCAGTGCCTCCTGGGAGAGCCCACTCAAAAGGACCAGCATAGGAAGCAGCTGAAGTGGAGACCTGCCTCTGGCCAGCAACTCCAGACAGCATAGTTGTGCTAGAATGCTGGTAAAGGTGGGCACTTCCCATGAGTGGCTGGAAAGAGGGGCCGGAGGCTGTTAGCAGTAGCCATGCTGAACTGCCGGCTGGAGCAGAGACCCCAGAGAAATTGGAGACACTTCCGGTTAGGGAGGCTGCATTGCTCACTACAGGAAGAGAGATCTGCAGAGAATTGGAGGTTCCAAGTAAAGGTGGATTTTGGAAAGTCTCTGTAGGGAAGAAGAGTGTGATGGAAAAAAAATCAGTGGGATTGATAAATTCTCACTATGTTTGAAGTATGGCATTATCTTAAGATTGTTGCTATCACAAAGCCTCTAATGGCAGTCCTCACTGAGATATCAAAAATGAAACAGTTTGTGATGGGAGTGAGTGCCAGAGCTGTTTGCTGCTCTTCTGTATTCACTTCTGTCTCCCAACGTGGGCAGAAATGTGCAGAAGACCCAAGTGGTGTAGTTCCTGCACTGTTCTCTAGGGTAGATGCAGTCACTTGCTGCCCTATCTGTCGCTCTATTGAGCCTGCATGAGGGATTGATGTATCTGCTCTTTCCTAGAGGCGAAGCATTGAGAGCCCAGAGTCTTTGGAGAGCGTCTGTTCTCACAGTCTCACTATGTGAGTGAGGAAACGGAGTCACAGACATATCAGATAGACTCCTCATGTTCTGAATTATGTTAGTATTATCAGCAGGTTACATAACAGAAGGATCTCAACTTCCTTTTCAAGACTGTGCTCTGAGCACTACACTGTGAAAAGCTTGGAACAATAGAACTTAGAATACAGGTGCTTTTCTTGTGCTTAGAAAACAGTGTAGGTAATACCCTTGTAATCTTCAGTGTCTCATTTTGCCTGCAAAGACCACATGCCACTCACTAAAATTCAGGTATAGCTTAGTCCAGTTGGTCATGGGTCATTCTTACTCTTTTCAGACCTGGTTTCTGATCCTACCTCATAATGCCTATCTTAGATTTAGTTTCTCAAGAAGTGGTTTTGAAAGAAAAATGTTATTTAAACTAGTTAGCTTTTGGTACTTATCTGTGAAGTAGTTATGAAAGTAATTACATAATGATGCATATCAATAAGTGATATATTACATACGATTTATATGGGTAAAGTTATAAGTTCTGGAAAGACAAAGAGAAAAGTCATGAAAAACGTATCACAGAACTAAAAAGTATTCAAACTATGAATGAAAACTCAAGCATAAAGCAAGCATCTAATCATAATACATTTACTAATAAGTGAAATTGTATTATAGTTGCAATATTACATAAGTGGACATGCCTCTCCTATTTTAGTAACTACTATTAACCAAAAATCACCACAGTGGCGGGTGATTTTGAAAGAATTCATAGCTATTACGTACAGACAGAAAAAGATAAATATCGGTAAAAACTGAATAGCGAGCAGCAAAATGTAATAAATGTAGATGTGCAGGTAGTTCCACTGCCTATAGACAAATATTTTCTTAAAATCTGGTATAGTTACAAACAACGACTCTTATACGGGGTGACTATTCTAAATATATAAAGAAGTCACAAAGCTCTGAAACAAACAAGCACACAATGCAATTAAAAAAAGGGGAGAGGACCTGAATGGACAGCTCTTCCAAGCGGCCATACAATTGGTCAATAGATATATGAAATGATACTCACCTTCTCCAGCTATTTGTGAAATGCAAATCCAAACTACACTGAGATACCACCTGTTGGATTGGCTATTATTAACAAGACAGGTAAAGCAAATGTCGGAGAAATTGTAGAAGGAAAGGAACCCTCATTCACTGCTGGTGGGAACGCAAATTAGTACAACCGTTATGGAAGAAAGTATGGTGGTTCCTCAAATAATTAGGCATAGAATTTCCATATGACTCAGCAGTCCCTGTCTTGGGTATCTGACCCCAAAACTAAAAAACATTGTTTTGTAAAGACACATACACACCCATGTTCATCACAGCATTATTCACAGTGGCCAAGACATGGAAACAGCCAAAGTGTCCCTTGAAAGAGGACCGTATAAAGATGATGTGCTACATATATAAAATGGACTACTACTGAGCCATAAGAAATGATGACATAGTGACATTTATGACAATATGGATGGACCTTGAGAACATTATCCTGAATGAAATAAGTACATCAGAAAAAGCTGAGAACTGTATGATTTCACACAAAGTTGGGATATAAAACTGAGACTCATGAACATACATAGATCAAAGTGAAGTGGTTACCAGGGGAGGGAACATGGGTGAGGGGGACGAGGGAGGCGGTGGAGGAAGGGTATAAAGAGGGACAAATATAAGGTGATGGAAAATGATTTGATTTGGGTGATGGGTATAAAACATAATCAACAGTTCATATGCTATAGAAATGTTTACCTGCAGCCTATTTACTCTTATTGATCAATGTTACTGTGTTGAAGTTGATTTTCTAAATAAAATTTAAACATGGGGAAAAAATGAAAGAAACACTGGTATAAAGCAAGAAGCAAATGAAGTGTAAAGGAATTCCATAAAGGTGCTCATTCATATATTTCTTTATATTATTGAGCAAAGAACAGATCTTAAGTCTATTAGAAATCTATATAGATATTTTGCCCTGGCTGGCTGGCTCAGTGGCTGGAGTGTCAGTTCAGCATATGGATGTTCTGGGTTAGATTCCCAGTCAGGGCACATGGGACAAGTGGCCATCTGCTTTTCTTCCTCCTCCCTCAGCCCCTTCTCTCTCTCTTCCCCTCCCACAGCCAGTGGCTCCGTTGATTCCAGCGTTGGCCTGGGAACTGAGGATGGCTCGTTTGTTAGAGTATCAGCTGCAGGCGCTAAAACAATCTCGATTGATTCGAGCATTAGCCCCAAATGGGGCTAATGTTTAGTTTATTGATTTTAGAGAGAAAGGAAAGGAGAAAAACAGTGAGAGATAAGATCATTAATGTGATCCTGTGTGTGCCCACAAAAAGGATCGCAATAGTAACCTCTGCGCTTCGAAACTATGCTTTAATCAGCTGAGCATGGGCATGGAGGTTTTTATGGTTTTCTTAAAACATAGATTATAATTATCTTTAAGATCCAGGAAAGTGTCATACCCAAAACCTTAGAAAACATTACCACCGGAATCCAAATTAAAAAATAAATGTGGGGATCCACAGGGGACACCGTAAATTTGGTTTAGATAAATGTGAAATGAGAGGTGTGGGAATTGACCGTTTCTTTTTCTTCTTAGGTAGCTAAGATCTAAAGACATGGTGGTGGTTTATCGGTCTGTTGTGTGTGTGTGGAAGAAAATACCTGTGACGATGAGCAGCAGCTTTGATTTAAAGCATACTTATCACACACAGGAATCAGTCTTACTGATTCAAGTTAGGACACGCACTGTTAAAAAAATCTTAATCTTATTTTTAACAGACATAGCATTGACATCATTTAAAAATCGGAACGAAGTGCAACACTGAAATTCTGTTTCATCCAGCCCCTAGATAGCCAGCTTTGTGAGTTTCCTGTTTATTGGAGACATCATTTCTAAAACATACTTTAAAATGTTTATGCTTCAAAGTGCCCAGTGCCAGTTTTCAGAAAGGCAATAGACAAACACAAACAACTGTCTATGTTTTTTGGTTCAGCTGCTTTGCCTAGTGATACCCTATTCTGGCCTTCCTTTCTTGTCTAGTTTATTCATGTAAGCATTTGTTAAAAATCAACTTAGTTGTGCCGTCCAAAGAGCAGATTAGACCCTACACTCTTCTTCTGCTACAATTGAACATCTTTGGTTCCCCTCAACATTCCGTTTCAACCACCTTTTTGACTCCTGAGAGCTCCTCCAAGCTCTCTTCTTCATCCGTTCAGCTTCCCCTCCTTCATTCTTCTGCTTCCCTCCCTCCTGGAGCCCATTGCCCTGTGCTGATGAACACAATCCTCAAGTTTCTTACATTTAAATACTTGCCTCTATATAGCCCATTACTCTCCATCTTCTCTCCCTGTTTTCTCTTCTCACCTAGTTTGGATAGATAACTTCAAAATTAGGTGAATATTATAGTTTGAACAGCACTACACTGAAAACACTGACGTTGAAACATTAATCATGGGAGATGATTACACATGAGACATCTGGGATATATAGTGCTAGTTCTCTCCACCATGCCAGTTTTCTCTCTGCTTCTCTTAAAACATGTCAAGAAGTGTTGATTTGACCTGTGGTGGCACAGTGAATAAAGCGTCGACCTGGAAACGCTGAGGTCGCCAGTTCGAAACCCTGGGCTTGCCTGGTCAAGGCACATATGGGAGTTGATGCTTCCAGCTTCTCCCCCCTTCTCTCTCTGTCTCCCCTCTCTCTCTCCCTCTGTCTCCCCCTCTCCTCTCTAAAATGAATTTTAAAAAATTAAAAAAAAAAAAAGAAGTGTTGATTTTATTTTCTACATAGGTGCTCTTTTAAGATGCTGTGTTAAAAAAGGTAGGGATTAGCGAGAACAGCCTATCTTACCCAGTGATTAATAGATGAGGGAAAAACAACTTTTGTGAGAGTCACTGAATTGTCCATGGTCACATAGCCAGTAAATGTCAAAATCAAAACTGAAATCAGTTTTTCCAATTTCTAGATTACTACTTTCCCCTATTATTGTATATTATCTAGTTTACACTACTCTTAAATATAGGGGCAAAAATGATCTAATCATATCTTTAGCAAGTTTTATTTGTTACCTGACATAATAAAGAAGAAGAGGATATATCAGCAATAGATTCAACGGATAAGGAGACAATACTTGACGTCTGACTGGCTAGAGCCAAAGAGCGCATGTGTCCAGTACGAAGGTCACTGGTCACTGTTTACTGGCCACTGGTCAGTTGCGATGATCTAACTGTATTTACAAATCCATGGAAACTCCAAGGTTCTGTCAGATGGTGATAGGTTTGGTGGAGAATGATGTCACAAAGCAGGCAGTTAAAAGGGCTGAGAGAGCCAATAGATTGGTCGGATTGCCAACAAGAAAACAGGATTGGACGGAGGGAGCGATAGGGGAACTGAGCCTACACCTTTATCGCTGAGCCCTGGGCACTGATGTGATCGTCAACAAAACACGTGTGATCATCTCATGTTCCCAGGGCTCTTTTGTTAGGGAAATAGTCTCAGTATTTCTTTCTTTTCTTTGTTCCCTCACTATTTCTTAATGACATTCATTAACAAAATTAACTAGTAGTTACTTATATTCTCTATGATATAGCATCTAACATACATATGTTTTATTACATATAGTATATTGTTAGTTTCTGTAGAGAAAAAGAAATGGGACAGGTAGGTTACACAATTATATTTGTCCTGAAATTACATCAGTCCAGCTTAAGTGATTTGACAGCAACCTTTGAGAAGCAAAGGAAGGGGATTCAGGAGTTCTTTCTGTGAAGTAGTTAAAAAGCAAGTGAAGTTTGTCGAGTGCATTTTGTGGAGAACGAAGTGGTCCAAGGCTGTTTTAGTTTGTTTTCGAGTGCTTCCCTTCTTGGGCCGGAGTGGGTAGGTTGGACTTACTCTCCATATTTTTCTTCATTTAGGCGTTTTTTCTGAGAGCAGCTTTGATCGTGCGTTCTTACACTCATGGATGTTGCTTCCTGTCAGCTCCCAGCAGCAGGAGTCTTCTTTTCAGTGTCCAGTGCTTCCCCGAATGGACTCTGCCCATGAGAAGCAAATACCGAAGAGCTAGGAGTCAGCTGATGACAAACCTTCCTTCCTGCAGCCTTTGGTTACAGTTCCTCTGCCATGATTTGCTACCTGTCATTCCTTGGGCCATGTAGGCATCCTGCCATCCTGCTCTTTCACACGTGCGAGGCATTCATGAGATTTTCCTTTTTTCCTCTTCACCTAAACTCTGTGCTCTGTGGCAGTTACTGTAGTCTCCTACCCCCTGGCAAACAGCCAGTGCAGAACTTTGGCTCCTAAGGTTCCCTGTCTGCCATGCTGTTGCCCGGCCAGGCAGAAAGGAGAGGGCAAGTCAGAGAAAGACAGTGACCATCATGAGGAATAGGGAACGGGGAACATGAATATGGACAGGAAAAAAGATATTTATGTGGAATTTTTGCTCTCTGTGAGAAACAAGTTGACACCATTTGGTTTCACTTTGTATTAACATATCAGAGGTTGTTTCCAAGCCTTTTACGCTTGGGGAGTGGTGAACAACAAATTATTTCGGAACCAATAAGGCGGAAATAAGCCTAAGTGTAAGCAAATTAAAGTGAAATCATTGGCATTTTATCGTCCAACAATTAGGGTAGATCACTGTTTCAGGGACCCGCAGAAAGTTCTGGCAGACTGGTCTATGGAATAGAGGTTGGAAAACACTATATACTGCAGCAACTGCCATGAATTTCTGCCCTAGCGAGAATTACCTTAAATAAGATTTTCACTTTGTTTCATGTCATATCACCTCATTTGCATGATTCATTGGTATTTTTTTAGAATATGGATTATTTTTATGCTCTCTGTCAGAGCTCTGGGTTTCTCCTTAACTTTTATTCCCAGTCTTATTTTTGAAGGTCTCGCCCTTGTAAGACAGATTGTGTGTGGTTTTTTTGATGACTTTATTTAGAAGCATCCTGAACTCACTTGACCTGAGGGATCTTGTGGAGAAACTTTAAAATGGTCTGTGAAGCAGTCGTGTGGTGAGTTACACTGTGCACCGAGCAGGGGAACAGATGTGTGCAGCCAGCCCCGTGGCCTGCGTTGGCTCTGTTCTCCTTCCCTTGCTTAGTGCTTTCCTCATGTACCACTCTTGTCATTCTGAGTGAGAGCTGAGGTGCTATTGACTTGCACAGGGTGGTACAAAAGTAGGTTTACAGTTGTTCGTATGGAAAATAATACAATTAATGAATAGAAGTGTAAGAATAAAATCGGTTTTGTGTACTTACATCTGAAACCCTGTACTTGCCCCTTCCCCACACCTGCTCGTATATGGACTAGCTGGTTTTGGAGAGCAAATCTATAGATCTAGTCCTTCTTCTTAATGGTGAGCTGTTAGGAGGACCTAGGTCAGACTTTTGTGGGGCTTTTTTAGTGACAATGAGTGGGAAGTGTGTGATGCCGATGCCAGGAGCCGACAGCAAGATAGCTCGTAGATTGGATCTCCAAAATGACACTTGTCATTTATAGGCCTACTTTTCCTATTTGAGACATATGTGTTTTCATAGATGGTGTATGATATTTACCTAAGGAGAAATTGTAAGAGGTGTTGCGGTGCAGATATACAGCTGAAACTTACACTGATTTTTCAAGGAGTTCTCCTCAGACTGCTGACTTCCATGATACAATATGTGCTCAATATCTGCGAAGCAGACCGATGCATCCTTTTTCTGAGTTCCCTCAGAAATGAAGGGAATCCATACGTACTGCAGGATTGGTGGTGGAAGATGGGAGGAACTGTGGTAACACAAGTCTGGTGGTGATAAAATAGTTACATGCTAAGGTATTGGTTCCAACATTCGGTTCTATCTTGACAAACCCTCATTAGGCCTTTCCTGGTCCCCAGCATCTATACGTTCTCTCCATAGTTCCAGCCAGTTAACTTCAGCTTCTGGCTCACCATCATCTTAACCTCTGCAGAAATCGTCAGTGTAGAAGGAACCTAAAGAAGTTTAGTCCAACACTCAGAAACAGCATCAAACTCCACCCTGACCTTAAGCCCTCTTTTAATGGAATGTTGTCTTATCTCATAGACCAACTACCTGCATTTTTTACCCAATGGGATAATAACTAGGACCTGTCTTGATGAAGCATACCCAGTTCATCTACCTCTGGACTCTTCATTACTCTCACTTTTGATTTAATTAAAGACTGGAATTACTCAAAGACCCCCTATATTGTAGCTGGGTGATACCAGATGCTAGTAGATTTTAGAGTATCAAGTACTTTGTTGTTTGGAGCTCCAAAATCGCTCACTCCTGTATTTTCCAGCCAGTGTACTACATACCTATTATGGCCTGTTACTTTGTATTAGATCTACTCCCATCGAAAGTTCTGTTCTTTGCTAGTCTTCTTTTCTGGAAACCCTGTTGTCCCAGGTCTAGGTTTATTGTGTTAACCATAAACACATTTTTCCCACCTCAAGCTTTGTGTCATTTAGCAAATTGTAAGTACAAGACCAAATAATGTTTTTCTAGTTTGAGATAGATTTATGTCACATTTTGTATATTTTTATTTCTACAGATATTTGTGCCAATATTTATTTTTGGCCACTACATGCTAGAATTCCAACAGAATCTTTTACGTTTTAGCACCGAATTTGAATGTGCCTCACTGTAAGTGTGCAAAGTGTGCAGTGCTAATTTACAGCTATTTTTTTAAATATCAGTTTCTGAATATAAACCCAGTTTGAACTATATGGAAGTGTTTAGAATTGTTAATGCCTGTGGATATACACTTGGTTAGAATATGATAGTCACAGAAATGTGAAAACTAGTGATCTTTTTACCCATTCATTCATTTATTCAATAACTGACCTTTCTGACCCTGTTACCCAGATCTCAAATGGTTGTGAAGCTTAGTAACACTGTATATAAGATACTTTCAGAGATTAGAAACTAAAAGTTAAAAATCAAAAGTCCTTTGGTAGTATAATTACATTTTGCTTATATGATACATATTATAATCTACATTTTAACCTGATATTTGGTATTCTATTCTGCCTTCAGACCTATGGAAGTCTTGCTGTCCTTTGCTGTTTCACATAAAGCAGAATAGAGAGGTTTTCTAACCGATACGGATGTTTATTGGCGATACTGTGGAAACCGCAAAACTTGAATCCCACTCGTGGCTTTTACCGTTATTTTTTTTATTATTTTTTAAATTATAGTTAATGCAGTGACATTGATAAATCAGGGTACATATATTGAGAGAAACCATCTCCAGATTATTTTGACATTTGATTATGCTGTATACCCCTCACCCAAAGTCAAATTGTCTTCCGTCACCTTCTATCTGGTTTTCTTTGTGCCCCTCCCCTCCCTCCACCCCTTCTCTCCTTCCTCACCCCATTCACCACTCCCCCCCACCCCCCACCCCCATTACCATCACATTCTTATTCTTGTCTCTGAGTCTCATTTTTATGTCTCATCTATACATGGATTCATATAGGTCTTAGTTTTTTCTGATTTACTGATTTCACTCCATATAATGTTATCAAGGTCCAACCATGTTATTGTAAATGATCCCATGTCCTCATTTCTCATAGCTGAGTAGTATTCCATAGTATATATGTACCATAGCTTCTTAATCAACTCGTCCTCTGACGGACACTTGGGCTGTTTCCAGATCTTCTCTATTGTGAACAATGCTGCCACAAACATGGGGGTGCATTTCTTATTTTGGAGCAGTTCTATGGTGTTCTTGGGGTATATTCCTAAAAGTGGGATAGCTGGGTCAAAAGCCAGTTTGATTTTCAATTTTTTGAGAAATCTCCATACTATTTTCCACAGTGGCTGCACCAGTCTGCATTCCCACCAGCAGTGCAGGAGGGTTCCCTTTTCTCCACATCCTCGCCACAATTATTCTGTGTTGTTTTGTTGATGAGCGCCATTCTGACTGGTGTGAAGTGATATCTCATTGTGGTTTTCATTTGCATTTCTCTAATGATTACTGATGTTGAGCATTTTTTCATATGCCTGTTGGCTATCTGTATGTCCTCTTTGGAGAAGTGTCCATTCATTTTTTTTTTATAGATTTTTTTTTTAATTTTTATTTATTTATTTCACAGACAGAGCGAGAGTCAGAGAGAGGGATAGACAGGGACAGACAGACAGGAACAGAAAGAGATGAGAAGCATCAATCATCAGTTTTTCGTTGCAACACCTTAGTTGTTCATTGATTGCTTTCTCATGTGTGCCTTGACCGTGGGCCTTCAGCAGACCCAGTAACCTCCAGCTCGAGTCAGCGACCTTCGGTCCAAGCTGGTGAGCTTTTTGCTCACACCAGATGAGCCCACGCTCAAGCTGGCAACCTCGGGGTCTCAAACCTGGGTCCTTCCGCATCCCAGTCCGACGCTCTATCCACTGCGCCACCGCCTGGTCAGGCACATTTCTTTTTCACATTTTTTGATTGGATTGTTTGTCTTCCTGGTGTTGAGATTTACAAGTTCTTTAAAAATTTTGGTTATTAACCCCTTTTCAGATGTATTGTCAAATATGTTCTCCCATTGTGTAGTTTGTCTTTTTATTCTGTTCTTGTTGTCTTTAGCTGTGCAAAAGCTTTTTAGTTTGATATAGGCCCATTTGTTTATCCTGTCTTTTATTTCTCTTGCCCATGGAGATAAATCAGCAAATACGTTGCTCTGAGAGATGTCGGAGAGCTTACTGCCTATGTTTTCTTCTAAGATGCTGATGGTTTCACGGCTTACATTTAAATCTTTTATGCATTTTGAGTTTATTTTTGTGAATGGTGCAAGCTGGTGGTCTAATTTCATTTTTTTGCAGGTAGTTGTCCAATTTTCCCAACACCATTTGTTAAAGAGGCTGTCTTTACTCCATTGTATTTCCTTACCTTCTTTGTCAAATCTCAGTTGTCCATAGAGCTGTGGGTTTATTTCTGGGTTCTCTGTTCTGTTCCATTGATCTATATACCTGTTCTTATGCCAGTAACAGGCTGCATTGAGTACAATGGCCGTACTCAAAGGCCAACTTGATATCAGGAAGTGTGATACCTCCCACTTTCTTCTTCTTTTTTAAGATTGCTGAGGCTATTCTTGTTCTTTTTTGGTTCCATATAAATTTTTGGAATATGTGATCTATATCTTTGAAGTACGTCATTGGTATTTTAATTGGTATTGCATTGAATTTATAGATTGCTTTGGGTAATATAGACGTTTTAATGATGTTTATTCTTCCTAACCATGAGCACTGTATATGCTTGCACTTGTTTGTATCTTCCTTGATTTCTTTTATCAATGCTTTATAATTTTCCGAGTACAAGTCTTTAGTCTCCTTGGTTAAATTTACTCCTAAGTACTTTATTTTTTTGGTTGTAATACTGAAGGGGATTGTTTCCTTATTTTCTGTTTCTGACTGTTTATTGTTGGCATATAAAAATGCCTCTGATTTCTGAGTATTAATTTTATATGCTACCACTTTGATGAATTCATTTATCAGGTCCAGTAGATTTTTGACTGAGACTTTAGGGTTTTCTATATACAATATTATATCATCTGCAAATAATGATAGTTTTACTTCTTCTTTTCCAACTTGAATGCCTTTTATTTCTTCTTGTTGTCTAATTGCTGTGGCTAGAACTTCCAGGACTATGTTGAATAAGAGTGGTGAAAGGGGGCACCCCTGCCTTATTTCTGATCTTAGGGGAATTGCTTTTAATTTTTGCCCATTGAGTATGATGTTGGCTGTGGGTTTGTCATAGATGGCTTTTATCATGTTGAGGTATGTTCCCTGTATTCCCACTTTGCTGAGAGTGTTGATCATGAACGGATGCTGGATTTTTTTTTTTTTTTTACAGAGATAGAGAGAGAGTCAGAGAGAGGGATAGACTGGGACAGACAGACAGGAACAGAGAGATGAGAAGCATCAATCATTAGTTTTTCGTTGCGCATTGCAACACCTTAATTGTTCATTGATTGCTTTCTCATACGTGCCTTGACCATGGGCCTTCAGCAGACTGAGTAACCCCTTGCTGGAGCCAGCAACCTTGGGCTCAAGCAGGTGAGCTTTTGCTCAAATCAGATGAGCCCGTGCTCAAGTGGCGACCTCAGGGTCTCGAACCTGGGTCTTCCGCATCCCAGTCCAACATTCTATCCACTGAGCCACCGCCCGGTCAGGCTGGGTGCTGGATTTTATCAAATGCTTTTTCTGCATCTATTGAAATTATCATGTGGTTTTTCTCCTTCTTTTTGTTTATGTGATGAATCACATTGATTGGTTTATGAATATTGTACCCGCCTTCCCTCCCCAGAATAAATCTCACTTGATGATGGTGTATGATTTTTTCCATATATTGTTGGATCCGGTTTGGTAATATTTTGTTGAGGATTTTAGCATATATATTCATCAGAGATATTGGCCTATAATTTTCTTTCTTTGTGTATCTTTGCCTGGTTTTAGAATCAGGATTATGCTCGCCTCATAAAAGGAGCTTGGAAATCTTCCTTCCTCTTGAATTTTTTGAAATAGCTTGAGAAGGATAGGAGTTAGTTCTTCTTTGAATATTTGGTAGAATTCACTTGTGAAGCCATCAGGCCCCAGATTTTCTTTGTTTGGGAGTTTTTTGATAACTGTTTCGATCTCATTTGTTGTAATCGGTCTGTTTAGGTTTTCTGATTCTTCCAGATTGATTTTTGGAAGATTGTATGTTTCAAGGAATTTGTCCATTTCATCTAGGTTGTCTAGTTTTTTGGCATACAGTTCTTCATAGTATTTTCTTACAATATTTTGTATTTCTGTTGTGTCAGTTGTTATTTCTCCACTCTCTTTTCTAATTTTATTTATTTGAGTCCTCTCTCTCTTTTTCTTGGTGAGTCTAGTGAAAGGATCATCGATCTTGTTTACCTTTTCAGAGAACCAGCTCCTAGTTTCATTGATCCTCTGTATTGTTTCTTTAGTCTCTATGTCATTTATTTCTGCTCTGATCTTAATTATTTCCTTCCTTCTACTAGCTCTGGGCTTTACTTGCTATTCTTTTTCTAGTTCTTTTAGATGCAGGGTTAAGTTGTTTATTTGAGCTTTTTCTAGTTTCTTAAGGTGTGCCTATAGTGCTATGAACTTCCCTCTCAGGACTGCTTTCGCTGTGTCCCATAAATTTTGAGTTGATGTATGCTCATTGTCATTCGTTTCTAGGAATTTTTTTATTTCTTCTTTGGTCTCATTCTTAATCCATTTTTTTATTTAACAACCTGCTATTTAGTTTCCATGTGTTTGAGAATTTTTGAGCTTTTCTGTTGTGATTCATTTCTAGTTTCATGCCATTGTGATCAAAGAAAGTGCTTGATATGATTTCAATCTTCTTCAATTTGTTGAGACGACTTTTGTGCCCTAACATGTGGTCTATCCTAGATAATGAACCATGAGCACTTGAAAAGAATGTATATTTTGCTGCTTTAGGGTGAAAGGTTCTGAAGATATCTATTAAATCGAGTTGATCTAGTGTGTCAAGTCTGCTGTTTCTTTGTTAATTTTCTTTCTTGAGGATCTATCTAGTGATGTTAGTGGGGTATTGAAATCCACTACTATAATAGAATTGCTGTTGATCTCACCCTTTAAATCCATCAAAGTCTGCTTTATATATTTAGTTGCTCCTATATTAGGTGCATAGATATTTATAATAGTTATATCTTCCTGTTGGATTACTCCCTTTATCATTATGTAGTGGCCTTCTTTATCTCTTACTATATCCTTTGTTTTAAAGTCAGTTTTGTGCTGTCCTGTGGTGGCGCAGTGGATAAAGCATCAACCTGGAAACACTGAGGTTGCCGGTTCAAAACCCTGGCTTGCCTGGTCAAGGCACATATGGGAGTTGATGCTTTCTGCTCCTCCCCCTTCTCTCTCTCTCTCTCTCTCTCTATCTCTCTCTATCTCCCCCCTCCTCTCTAAAATGAATAAATTAAAAAAATAAAGTCAATTTTGTCTGATATAAGTATTGTTACCCCAGCTTTTTTTTCATTTCCATTTGCATGAAATGTTTTTTTCCATCCTTTTACCTTCAACCTATGTGCATTTTTTGTTTTAAGGTGTGTATCTTATAGACAGCATATGTTCGGGTCCTGTTTTCTTATCCATGCAGCTACCCTATGTCTTTTTTTTATTATTTTATTTATTTATTTATTTTTTTACAGAGACAGAGAGTAAGTCAGAGAGAAGATTAGACAGGGACAGACAGACAGGAACGGAGAGAGATGAGAAGCATCAATCATTAGTTTTTCATTGCGTGTTGCAACACCTTAGTTGTTCATTGATTGCTTTCTCACATGTACCTTGACCGCGGGCCTTCAGCAGACCGAGCAACCCCTTCCTGGAGCCAGCGACCTTGGGTCCAAGCTGGTGAGCTTCGCTCAAACCAGATGAGCCCACACTCAAGCTGGTGACCTCAGGGTCTCGAACCTGGGTCCTTACGCATCCCATTCCAACACTCTATCCACTGTGACACCACCAGGTCAGGCTACCCTATGTCTTTATTGGATCATTTAATCCATTTACATTTAAGGTTCTTATTGATCTATAGTTGTTTATTGCCATTTTATTCTTTAAAGCTATATTTCTTTTTTGCTATATTCTTTTCCCACTTTGATCTGTTTACACCAGGTCCCTTAACATTTCCTGCAGCACTGGTTTGGTTGTGATGAATTCCTTTAGTTGTTTTTTGTCTGGGAAGTTTTTTATTCCTCCTTCAATTTTAAATAATAGCCTTGCTGGATAAAATAGTCTTGGTTGTAGGTTCTTGTTCTGTATTACTTTGAATATTTCTTACCATTCTCTTCTGGCCTCATGTGTTTCTGTTGAGAAGTCGGATGTCATCCTTATGGGGGCTCCTTTGTAGGCGATAACTTTTTTTTCTTTTGCAGCTTTTAATATTTTCTCTTTATCGCTTAGCTTTGGTATTTTAATTATGATGTGTCTTAGTGTAGATTTTTTTGGGTTTCTCTTTAATAGAGTTCTCTGTGCTTCTTGAACATTTTTTGTTTGTTTGTTTGTTTGTTTGTTTTGTATTTTTCTGAAGCTGGAAACGGGGAGAGACAGTCAGACAGACTACCACATGCACCCGACCGGGATCCACCCAGCACGCCCACCAGGGGCGACGTTCTGCCCACCAGGGGGCGATGCTCTGCCCCTCCGGGGCGTTGCTCCTTTGCGACCAGAGCCACTCCAGCGCCTGGGGCAGAGGCCAAGGAGCCGCCCCCAGCGCCCGGGCCATCCCCGCTCCAACGGAGCCTTGGCTGCGGGAGGGGAAGAGAGAGACAGAGAGGAAGGAGGGGGTGGGGGTGGAGAAGCAAATGGGCGCTTCTCTTGTGTGCCCTGGCCGGGAATCGAACCCGGGTCCCCCACACGCCAGGCCGACGCTCTACCGCTGAGCCAACCGGCCAGGGCGCTTCTTGAACTTTTGAGAGTTTTTCCTGCATTAATTTAGGGAAGTTTTCAGCTATGATATGATTGAACAAAGCCTGTATCCCTGTTCTTTCCCTTCTTCTTCAGGAACCCCTATGATGCAGATGTTATTTCTCTTTATGTTGTCACAGAGCTCTGTGTTTCCTCAGACATTTTGAGTCTCTTTTTTTTTCTTCTCTGCTTTCTTGCCTTCATTGAAGTTGTCCTCTAACTCGCTGATTCGATCCTCAGCTCTATCCATCCTGTTTTTAATTCCTTCCATTGTGGTCTTCATTTCTTTTTTTTTTTTTTTTTTTTTTTTTTTTTTTTTTATATATATAATTTTATTTTTTTAATGGGGTGACATCAATAAATCAGGATACATATATTCAAAGATAACAAGTCCAGGTTATCTTGTCGTTCAATTATGTTGCATACCCACCACCCAAAGTCAGATTGTCCTCTGTCACCTTCTATCTTGTTTTCTTTGTGCCCCTCCCCACCCCCTATCCCTCTCCCATTCCCCCCTCCCCCCCCCGTAACCACCACACTCTTATAAATGTCTCTTAGTTTCACTATTATGTCCCACCTACGTATGGAATAATACAGTTCCTGTTTTTTTCTGATTTACTTATTTCGCTTCGTATCATGTTATCAAGATCCCACCATTTTGCTGTAAATGTTCCGATGTCATCATTTCTTATGGCTGAGTAGTATTCCATAGTGTATATGTGCCACATCTTCTTTATCCAGTCATCTATTGATGGGCTTTTTGGTTGTTTCCATGTCCTGGCCACTGTGAACAATGCTGCAATAAACATGGGGCTGCATGTGTCTTTACGTATCAATGTTTCTGAGTTTTTGGGATATATACCCAGTAGAGGGATTGCTGGGTCATAAGGTAGTTCTATTTTCAGTTTTTTGAGGAACCACCATACTTTCTTCCATAATGGTTGTACTACTTTACATTCCCACCAACAGTGTATGAGGGTTCCTTTTTCTCCACAGCCTCTCCAACATTTGCTGTTACCTGACTTGCTAATAACAGCTAATCGAACAGGTGTGAGGTGGTATCTCATTGCCGTTTTGATTTGCATTTCTCTAATAGCTAAAGAAGATGAGCATCTTTTCATATATCTGTTGGCCATTTGTATTTCTTCCTGGGAGAAGTGTCTATTCATATCCTCTTCCCATTTTTTTATTGGATTGTTTGTTTGTTTGTTGTTGAGTTTTATGAGTTCTTTGTATATTTTGGATATTAGGCCCTTATCTGAGCTGTCGTTTGAAAAAATCATTTCCCATTTAGTTGGCTTTCTGTTTATTTTGTTATCAGTTTCTCTTGCTGAGCAAAAACTTCTTAGTCTGATGTAGTCCCATTCATTAATTTTTGCCTTCACTTCTCTTGCCATTGGAGTCAAATTCATAAAATGCTCTTTAAAACCCAGGTCCCTGAGTTGAGTACCTATGTCTTCTTCTATGTACTTAATTGTTTCAGGTCTTATGTTTAGATCTTTGATCCATTTTGAGTTAATTTTTGTACAGGGGGAGAGACTGTAGTCCAGTTTCATTCTTTTGCATGTGGCTTTCCAGTTTTCCCAGCACCATTTATTGAAGAGGCTTTCTTTTCTCCATTGTGTGTTGTTGGCCCCTTTATCAAAAATTATTTGACTATATATATGTGGTTTTATTTCTGGACTTTCTATTCTGTTCCATTGGTCTGAGTGTCTATTTTTCTGCCAATACCATGCTGTTTTGATTGTCGTGGCCCTATAATAGAGTTTGAAGTCAGGTATTGAAATGCCCCCAGCTTCATTCTTTTTCTTTAGGATTGCTTTGGCTATTCGGGGTTTTTTATAGTTCCATATAAATCTGATGATTTTTTGCTCTATTTCTTTAAAAAATGTCATTGGAAGTTTGATGGGAATTGCATTAAATTTGTATATTGCTTTGGGTAATATAGCCATCTTGATTATATTTATTCTTCCTAGCCAAGAACAAGGTATATTCTTCCATCTCATTATATCTTTTTCAATTTCCCTTAACAATGGTTTATAGTTTTCATTATATAAGTCCTTTACATTCTTTGTTATGTTTATTCCTAAGTATTTTATTTTTTTTGTTGCAATCATGAAGGGGATTGTTCTTTTGAGTTCCTTCTCAGTTGTTTCATTGTTGGCATATAGAAAGGCTATTGACTTCTGTATGTTAATTTTGTATCCTGCGACCTTACTGTATTGGCTTATTGTTTCTAGTAGTCTTTTTGTGGATTCTTTGGGGTTTTCGATGTATAGTATCATATCATCTGCAAAAAGTGATACCTTTACTTCTTCTTTTCCGATATGGATGCCTTTTATTTCTTTGTCTTGTCTGATTGCTCTGGCTAGAACCTCTAGTACCACATTAAATAAGAGTGGAGAGAGTGGACAACCCTGTCTTGTTCCTGATTTAAGGGGGAAAGCCTTCAGTTTAGTGCCATTTAATATGATGTTAGCTGATGGTTTATCATATATGGCCTTTATCATGTTGAGATATTTTCCTTCTATACCCATTTTGTTGAGAGTCTTAAACATAAAATTGTGTTGTATTTTATCGAAAGCCTTTTCTGCGTCTATTGATAAGATCATGTGGTTTTTGTTCTTTGTTTTGTTGATATGGTGTATTACATTAACCGTTTTACGTATGTTGAACCATCCTTGAGATTCTGGGATGAATCCCACTTGATCATGATGTATTATTTTTTTAATATGTTGTTGTATTCGATTTGCTAGTATTTTGTTTAGTATTTTAGCATCTGTATTCATTAGAGATATTGGTCTGTAGTTTTCTTTTTTTGTGCCATCCTTGCCTGGTTTTGGTATGAGGGTTATGTTGGCCTCATAAAATGTGTTTGGAAGTATTGCTTCTTCTTCAATTTTTTGGAAGACTTTGAGTAGAATAGGAACCAAGTCTTCTTTGAATGTTTGATAAAATTCGCTGGTATAGCCGTCAGGACCTGGACTTTTATTTTTGGGGAGGTTTTTAATGGTTTTTTCTATTTCTTCTCTACTAATAGGTCTGTTTAGGCTTTCTGCTTCTTCTTGACTCAGTCTAGGAAGGTTGTATTTTTCTAGGAATTTATCCATTTCTTCTAGGTTGTTGAATTTAGTGTCATAAAGTTTTTCATAGTATTCTACAATAATTCTTTGTATATCTACGGTGTCCGTGGTGATTTCTCCTCTTTCATTTTGGATTTTGTTTATATGAGTTCTTTCTCTTTTTTCCTTGGTAAGTCTTGCCAAGGGTTTGTCAATTTTGTTGATCTTTTCAAAGAACCAACTCCTTGTTCTATTAATTTTTTCTATAGTTTTTCTGTTCTCTAATTCATTTATTTCTGCTCTGATTTTTATTATCTCCTTTCTTCGGCTGGTTTTGGGTTGTCTTTGTTCTTCTTTTTCTAGTTCCTTAAGGTGGGAAGTTAAGTGTTTCACTTGGGTTCTCTCTTGTTTGTTCATATATGCCTGAAGTGATATGAACTTCCCTCTTATCACTGCTTTTGCTGCATCCCATAGATTCTGATATGTCGTATTGTCATTTTCATTAGTCTGTATATATCTTTTGATCTCTGCACTTATTTCTTCTTTGACCCATTCATTTTTTAAAAGTATGTTGTTTAGTTTCCACATTTTTGTGGGATTTTTTTCCTCTTTTTTGCAGTTGAATTCTAGTTTCAAGGCTTTATGATCAGAAAATATGCTTGGTACAACTTCAATTTTTCTGAATTTGCTGATGTTGTTTTTGTGGCCCAACATATGGTCAATTCTTGAGAATGATCCATGTACACTGGAGAAAAATGTATACTCAGTCACTTTGGGACGAAATGTCCTGTAGATGTCTATCATATCCAGGTGCTCTAGTGTTTTGTTTAAGGCCACTATGTCTTTGTTGATTCTCTGTTTGGATGACCGATCTAGAGCCGTCAGCGGTGTATTGAGGTCTCCAAGTATGATTGTGTTTTTGTCAGTTTTTGTTTTAAGATCAATAAGTAGCTGTCTTATATAATTTGGTGCTCCTTGGTTTGGTGCATATATATTAAGAATTGTTATGTCTTCTTGATTCAGTGTCCCCTTAGCCATTATGAAATGGCCATTTTTGTCTCTGAGTACTTTTCCTGTCTTGTAGTCAGCATTATCCGATATGAGTATTGCTACACCTGCTTTTTTTTGGATGTTATTTGCTTGGAGTATTGTTTTCCAGCCTTTCACTTTGAATTTGTTTTTATCCTTGTTACTTAGATGAGTTTCCTGTAGGCAGCATACAGTTGGATTTTCTTTTTTAATCCATTCTGCTACTCTGTGCCTTTTTATTGGTGAGTTTAATCCGTTTACATTTAGTGTAATTATTGATACTTGTGGGTTCCCTATTGCCATTTTATATCTTGCTTTCTGTTAGTTTTGTGTCTTGTTTGATCCTTCTCTTTTGTTTTTCTATCTTTTGTTTTTATTTGGTTGTATTCCATACATCTTTCCACTGTTGCTATCTTTTTTATCTCATGTGCTTCTGTGGTGGTTTTTTCAATGGTGGTTACCTTTGAATAATGAAAAGGGTCCCTACCCTGTTTATTGTAGCGAACTATTTTGTGAGTACTTTTGCACTCCATCGTCCTTTGCTACTGTTAATCTCCATCTTCTCCCCCTCTTTCTTTTTGTTGTTGTCACAGTTTAAATTTGGTTTTATTGTGTTCTTCTTGGAGCTTTTACTTGTGGCTCTGTTTTTTTTTGTTCTTTGTATCTGATTGGAGAACCCCCTTTAGTAATTCCTGGAGTGGGGGTTTTCTGATGATAAATTCCCTCATCTTTTCTGTATCTGTGAATGTTTTTATTTCTCCTTCATATTTGAAGGATAGCTTTGATGGGTATAGTATTCGTGGCTGAAAGCTCCTCTCTTTCAGGACTTTAAATATTGGGGTCCATTCTCTTCTAGCTTGTAGAGTTTCTGCTGAGAAATCTGATGATAATCTAATGGGCCTTCCTTTATATGTTGTATTCTTCTTTTCCCTGGCTGCCTTGAGAATTTTTTCTTTGCTGTTGGTTTGTGTCAATTTCATTATGATATGCCTTGGAGTAGGTTTGTTGGGGTTAAGAAAACTTGGAGTTCTGTTTGCTTCTTGAACTTGAGGCTTTAGTTCTTTCCACAGGCTTGGGAAGTTCTCATCTATTATTTGTTTGAGTATGTTCTCCATTCCATTTTCTCTCTCTTCTCCCTCTGATATACCTATTATTCTTATGTTATTCTTTTTGATGGAGTCAGATAATTCTTGTAGGGCTATCTCATTTTTTTTAATTTTTGAGTCTCTTTCTTCTTCTCTCTGTTGTGCCTCAAGTTGCTTGTCTTCTATTTCACTAATCCTCTCTTCTATCTGACCTGTTCTATTAGCTAAGCTTGTTACTTCGTTTTTCAGCTCGTGAATTGAGTTTTTCATCTCTGTTTGATTTGTTTTTATAGTTTCAATTTCCTTGGACATATATTCTTTGTGTTCATTGAGTTGTTTTCTGAGCTCCCTAAATTGCCTTTCTGTGTTTTCTTGTATATCTCGGAGGATTTTTAGGATTTCTATCTTGAATTCTCTGTCATTTAGCTCCAAGGTTTCCAATATATTAAATTTTTTCTCCATAGATTTTTCCTCATCTAGCTGTGTTACCTCTCTTTCTTTTGTATCCATGATATTCGATTTTCTCTTCCTTAATGGCATCTGAGGGTGGTTTTGTTGATAGTCTTAATGAGATTTAATAAAGAATAAAAAGTTTAAAAAAATAATAAAAAAAAATCGAAAAGAGTTGTTTTTTTTTAAAAAAATTAATAATGTAATAAAGAAAAATAAAATAAAATAAAAATTAAAAAAAAAAAGGAAATTATTCCCCCCCTCCTTTTTTCCTCTCCTCTCCTCTCCCCTCTTTCTTGATAAAATCTTATGGTGGACTGTGAATTATAACAAACAATGCCTGTGATGGAGGGCCTGAATTGGGGAAAAGTAATAAAGGGGCAAAAAAAAAAAAAAAAAAGAGCGTATGGACCCACAAAAAGCAAATAAGGAAAAAATTTGGGTCAAGAATAAAATGATTTGCTTTTAGGTGTTGGTTGTCTAAGAGTTATGATGAGAGGATTAAGAGGAAAACGGAAAAACGGGGGGACAAATTAAAAAATTACTATTGTATTTAGTGGAACAAGAACTAGATAATATGGAGAGCCAGGGATGGGAGCACTGCTAGTGAGTTAAAAAGGTGAAGTAAAAACCCCCCAGAATGCCACAAACATAAGTTTGAGTCCCAGATAAGATAATTTGTTTGTTATTGAGGTTTGAGTGAGAGGAGATGTAAAGGAGAAAGGAAGAAACTAATATAGAGGGAGAAAAGAAAGAGAGAGAGAGAAAAAAAAGAGGGAACCACTAAAAGAAGAAAAAAGAAAGGAGAGAGAGAGAGAGAGTTAAGGGTTTTGGAGTGCAACCCTCATAGAGAGAAAGGAAGAGAAGAGAAAAGATAATGGGAGATGTAACACTTATGGGTAGTGTAGTTCAAGGAGAGGAGAGAGTAAGACCGGTAGAGAGTTAATCGGCCAAATTGGAGGAGGAAAAAAAAAGTATCAAGAATGAAGATAAGAGAAACAAACGAACAAATATAATAAAATGGGATAGGTTATAAAGTCTGCAGATTATTCTTGATTTTGAGAGGTTATCTTCTTGCTTTTTCTTTTCTCTCCCTCTTCCTGGTCGGTGACTCTGTACCCCGGGTTTTGCCCCTTTGCCACGCTCAGGTGGAGGTTTGCAGTTGATAAGTCTCTATGGCAATGTCATGTATTGTGCTTTAGTCTCGTTGGCAGTCTAGGCTATTAGCATTTATAGGCTCCGACAGTGAGAGAGTCCGTGTTCCTAGAGCCTTTCTCCTAGTCTTTCCTTCCTCAATTAGCAGCCTGATAATCCAGCTATGGGGTTGCTGCTGCCTCTGCCTGGATAGTAAGAGGCTCAAAGAGCTGGCAACTCCCCACTCTATTTCCACTCAGCACAGGGCTCTGGGTAAGGCTCAGTCAGTCAGAGCTGCTAGCATAATCAGGTGGGCTTTCCGGCCATTCAAAGACCTCTGGCTCTGCCACTCTGTCCGGTAACACAAGCGGGTGCCCACTTCCGGGGCGCTTGGATGAAACTTTCACTCACTGGCTGCGCGCGCAGACCAGGATATCCGGCCAGCAGTCTCACGCTCTGAGTGAAACCCCCAACCGCAGGGAAAAGTTGCAGCGTTGGAATTGAGTCTCACTCCGTCCCCGTGCGCGGCTTTTGCAAGGCGCTGGGGCGGCCCGAGATTCCGCGTTGGCCCACACAAAGGCCCCTGACTCTGCTCCTCTGTGCGATGACACGGGTGCGCACTGCCGAGGCACTCGGAGGAATCGCTCACTCCTTATCTGCGCGCGCAAACCAGGATATGAGGCCGGCCGCGTTTCCCTCTGAGTGAAACACCCTCGGCAAGGAAAATCTCCACCATTGGAATTAGTTCTCACTCCCTCCCGTGCGTGGCTTTCCCAGGGCGCTGGGGCTGCCCAGAGACTCTGCCCTCGGCCCACAGAAAGGCCTCTGATCCTGCCTCTCCGTGAGGCAACACGGGCACTGACTCCCGGGGCCTAGGAAGAAATCTCTCGCCCACTAACTGCGCACCAGCCAGGAGACCGGGTAAGATGGCCGCGCCGCTTGTCTTTCTTTGTTTGGGTTTTGCGCGAGTGTTAGCTTGTATTGCCCGGGTTGCCACAGGATCAGATTTTCCTCGGCTTGGATCTCCGTGCCACAGCCTGGTTCGGCAGTTTGTTTCGCGGCCTGGATGTATTCACCCCCTTTGCCCGCCTCAGTTTCTATATTCACAGTTACCAGAGAAAGCCGCCCTGTTTAGGTTAGTGAGGAAGGCGGAGCATTTCTTACTCCCTAATTCCTTCGGGGTTTGGTTATATATTTAGCCAATTTTTCACTCAATCATACCTTTGGGTGTATTGCGAAGCATCTGGAAGCTCCAAGTATAGGTTTTTCTGTTTCTGGTTGAAGATCTTGTTGAGTTTTGGGGGAGATTTATCGGTATCGCTTCCTACCCCGCCATTACTCTGGTCTTCATTTCTGATATTGTATTTGTCATCTCCAACTGATTCTTTTTTAATATTTCAATATCCTTTTTTATACTTGCTTTTTCTTTATTTAGGTAATTATAAATGACCATCCATTGTTGTTCTAAGATCCCTAAGCATCCTTACAATCATTATTTTGAACTCCGCATCTGGAAGTTTGATTATTTCCATATCACTCAGTTCATCTCCTGAAGGTTTCTCTTGTGGTTTCATTTGGATTGCACTTCTTTCTCTTCTCATTATCTGCATTTGGGTGTTTTGTTTGTAGAGTGGGTTAAGTCTAGGCTTGGTGTTGTCTGCCTCCAGTTTTCAACTGTGTTATTTCTAGGTCTTCTTGGGTTGGTGTCAGCTATTATTTGTAATCCACTTTCAGATTTAGGCCCCTTTGAAGTCTTGATTTGTTTGTTTTCTTAACAGGTGATAGTCTTGTTTACCAATCTCAGCAGGGGGCTTCCTTGAAACTGTATCCAGGAATGGGATGGGTGTAACCTGAGACTCTGAAGGCCTCTTCCATCAACTAATCTCTCTGGGGGCAGGGTGTTTTCTAAGCTTCAGTAGGGGGCGGTGTATCTCAGATCTCCATGGAGACCTGAGTTACTGCCCCTCCTCTCCACTTCTTGTTTTCAGCTGTGTCTTTTTGAGCTGATTGGAGCTGGAGAGATGTCTGAAGATCTGTGATCTGGAAGTAATTCAGTCTTCTGTTTTGTGGAAGGATCAGTTTCTCCCCCAGCTATGGCACCTCCAGCAGGAATGAGTCAGCTTTTTAGGTTGTCTCCTGCATTCCTTTCCCCCTCACAGTCTGTCCCTCTCTCTCTCCTTTCCATTTGGGAGATAAGCCAGTCCTTTCAACATACCTTGCTCCCTTGTAGCCAGGCAAGTGGCTGTGAGCAGTATTTTTTGCTCTTTTTTCTGGAATGAAAGCCCATCTGGGCTTTCAGCCTCCCCCCTCCTCGTTCCTGTAAGCAGGGGAGATTCAGGTGCTCCCTACCAGGTTTGTTGTGGCTTCTTATTTGCTCCTTGTTTTTTTAAAAAATTTATTTATTAAATTTAATGCAGTGACATTGATAAATCAGGGTATATATTTTGAGAGAAAACATCTCTAGATTATTTTGACATTTGATTGCGCTGTATACCCCTCCCCCAAAGTTAAATTGTCTTCTGTCACCTTCTATCTGGTTTTCTTTGTGCCCCTCCCCTCCCCCAACCCCTCACTCCTTCTTCGCCCCATCCTCCCTCCCCCCACTCCCCAGTTCCTTGGTCTTTGAGAGCTGTTCTTGTTGTCCAGACTTGGTTTTTCACACTGATTTTTCCTAAATTGATTTGTATTCCAGTTTGGTGGTGAGAGCTGGGCGTCTGGGTGTCTGCCTACTTCGCTGCCATTTTGTACCACTCTCTTTTTATTATTTTTTGTTGTTTTATAAAATGTCAATATGTGCTACCACTTGTCATGCAACAGGAACCACATAGAAGTGTCATTGTTAACACAGTATTTTTGGAGGGTAATCACACAGCCAGTAGTTTTCAAAAACCGAGGTTTGCATACCCTTTGTTGTAGAAATTCTACTTCTAGGAATATAGATGTAGTTGCCTACATGTTTCAGGATGTTCACATTGCAGTCTATCTGTAAGAAGGAAAACAAAACTAAAAACAGCTATGTGTCCATCAAAGTTGGACCACTTATCTAAATTATGATACTCATAATTAATGGTACTTGAGCTGCACACTTGAAACCTGTATGACTTTATCAATGCATGTAACCCCAATAAATTCAATGACAAAACAAAATGGGTGGTGTCTTGGTAGGAGATGGCAAGAAGGAGAAATTGGGGAAGGAATGAGACTTCACTTGGGCTATGGCCATACCATTCAGCGTGAAGATAATGTTTTATTGAGTTGTACACCTGAACCGTTTATGATTTTGCCAACCCCAGCCACCCCAATACACTCAATTATAGAGAAAGGATAGATGTATTTATATATAGGCATTGCCTGAGAAAAAAATAAAATTTTAGTAGCCATATTGTAGACTATGTATAGTATGGACATTTTGTATAAAATAGAGGATATCCATATCATACAAATAGATATTTATATGCACTAGACACTCAGTGGGAAGGTAGGTATTTGGAAAATATGTATCGGAAGGACCACACAGGAACTGGGGAGTGGGACTTAACTTTTCACGTGCTATAGTGTCGAATCTCTAGAGTGTGAAGAGAGGAACTCCTCCACCTGCGCTCCCTGCCACAGGTGAGGTGGGCTCCAGAGCCACTAGGGCCCTGTATGCCAGTCAAGGACTGCGTGGTGATGTCATCAGCCCCGGAGGTGGCCCGTGAGCATTAGCATGGAAGGGTGTATGGGGGGGGGGGCGGTAGGTGGAGCTTCTTGAGATGCTGTGTGAGTTTCAGGTGCGGTAGGAAATTGGCACGCAGGCACCTGGACTGGCGACCTGGGCTCTTTTGGCGTTGGGTGGGCGGTTTTTCAGGTCCGAAATCCGCCAACGGCGTAGATCCCTGGGGGGCTGGCACAAGGGACGCGTCTTTGGTGGACAGTCCTCGGCCAAGAAGAAGAAGGGCGGAATCTACATCCCGGATAGGTAACGTCTTTGGCCCCTGGGGTCGACCCCTCCAGCTGGTAGCTCCTGGTCCGGGGCTTTCCCTCCTGTCACCCCTGCCTGTCGCCATGTCAGCCGCGAGCAGTCCTTGGTCCCGACGGTCCCTGGGGGGCGCTGCCCCACCCACGGCGCTTTCTGAGGCTTCCCACGCTTTCAAGAGCAGGGCTCGGGCGGTTGCCCCACGGATACTATTGGGAGAGGCTGCTTCCTCATTCATCGGTCTGCCAGTGTTAAAGACACCTCTTATTTCTCCAAAACAGAGCCCCCTCGAATGCCGAAAACTGTGTTATATTGGTGCATAAAATGTGGTTATTGAGTGGGAAGTTTGAGTGAAAAAACCAACCGGTATCGCTGAAATTTTAACTGAAAAAGTTCGTTGGTATTGTCTATGAGAATCACAGAGGTCCTACTGTGAATCGTGACGGGCCTCATTTGAGAGCTCTTCTTCTGTGGGTTCAAACGATTAGTGTTGAGATGGCTCATATATGCAGAGAACGCTGCATTATTATTGAGCCCTTGTTTCCTCCACCTGATACCTCATTGAGTTTCTTTCATTTTCTCTCCTGAAACCATGTTGAGCCTTTCAGCTGTTCTCTGTCGGTATCCTAAAACTGAACTTGCAGGATCCATTGCTGTTAAGTCCTAAGTAGTGTGCGGATATCGGCCTACTCTTGTTTCCTTCTAATCCATTCTTCACGTAAGAAAGGATTGAATGGGAAATTGGAACATTGTTCATAAATATCACTGGAAAACATTGCTTGAAGAATAAAAACAAACTCTTTACAAGAGCCTTTAAGACTTTGTGCTGTCTAGAGTGCAGTTGGCTTCACCAGCCCCAACTTGTGCTACTTTTACCCACTCTTGCTACGCTTCAGATAGACTGGTTTAACCTTAGTTAATTCTGACTCATCTGACAGAAGTCAGCTCAAATATTACTGTTCACTGTGACTCCTAGCATTATTAAGGGAAGGTCCCTGTTCCTTTTCTTCCAGGTTTTCTATTCAGTTATGAACTTGAATTTCCCTCCTGACCGGTTTGGTGGTACAAGTTGTATTGAAACTAGAAATGAACTCTGAGATAGAGGAACGAATATAAACTATGCCAGTCAGTACTATGCCAGTATGTATTAAAGGCACCTTCGTGTTCATTATTGTGTTGGTTTTACCAGGCTTATAGGAGGTCTGGTCATCTCCGGGTTCAGAGATGCTTTATTTATTGAGACCTTTGTACTGTTTGTTGTCTGGTATGCGATTTTAAGGGGGAAAACAGAAAGAAGGGAAGTACAGTTTATTAGAGAAAGGTGAATAAATGCAGCAGCAAAATGCAAAGTGTAGAATGAGGATTAAGGAGTCTGCATTATATGCAGAGAGGCTAATGATTTTGTTCACAAAAATGTATTAACAGGTGGACAGACCGTCTCCCAGTGGGACAGAGGATGCCTTGGACTGGTTTCATTGCTTTCAAAGTTCCTTTTTAAAAGGTAAGCAAACATTAATTCTTCTTTTCATAAGTCTGAAGTCACCATGTAGAAAACTGATTCTTAGTCTTGTTACACTCCATTTACTTTTTTATAGCACATACTTTGTATTATGCCCTGCATTAATAGACGAATATAATATACTTCCATACTTAATTTAAAAAATCAGTGTAATGCTCTAAATATACTACAGGAAATAGATTTTAAATATTTATTATAAAGGAATGTGTATTTACCTTTCAATATGTAAATGTTTAATCACTTATATACTAGAGATACAGGAATAGTCAGTTACTTGCACCATGAATGCTAATACTTGAAATGCAGACTGATTTAGATGGGTTATATTGCCTTAGTGGTAGGAGTTTTTATGCCAGTGAACAGCTCTTAGTAGATTTCTGTAGAAAACCAAGTTAATTCTTCCCTTAGTTAATAAAGTGATTACTGTCTGAGAATTCAGTGTGCGTTATAACTGCAAAAGAATCCTGATTTTTATATGTGCAATGGAATTAGTTTGTAAGGCTTAGATAATTATAAACAGTTGTTTCATCTCTGTGAATGTTGAGTAGGACATTCAAGAGTCCTTGAGACACATTTGTAAGCCAGTTCTTAGGTTGAAGGCTGTCTAGCACCCATGACCCCACCCACCAAATGCCAGAAACCCTTTGCTCCCATCCATCATCGCAACCAAAAAATGCCCTGGAGTAGCAGGTTTTGGATTTCAGTATGGATGTTCTTAAGATTATGATTTTGTTTGAACTAAGAAAAGAATCGGTGGGAAATGGATTTGGCCAATCTATACATGTGAGAAGAGTCTCACTAAACTTCCCATTGTACTGTGGATTAGCCTCAGAAAGAGCCTAATATAAATGTATTGGGAATTTATTTATTATGTGACTCAGAGGTCAGGCTTTCTTTCTCACCTACAGTGTCATTTTTTCTACCTCTCTGGTCTTAAAAGTTAGTTGTTTCATAAACACATGGGTCGTACATCTACCAACACCAATCTAAGTGTTTGATATACAATAAATAGTTAACAAATCTTTGTTGAGTAGTTGAATAGACTCACCACCCACAGTTGCAGTTACTGTGAGTGTTCTCATATATTCCTCCTCTTGTCTGTGCAGTTTTTCTAACTCTTCGAGTTCCTACTCTCTGGCCTTTGGAAGTGGATTCCTGAGATTTTACAAAGGTCTCTGTTAATCCTCTTGCCTGAAAGTACATCAGCAAGAGAGAAAACAGGGAGATTCTTTCTTTATTTTCTTCCACAAAGCCCCAGATCTTTCCTGTATGCTGATGTAATTATGAACAGCTTATTCTAGTTCTTTGTACTTATATAATTTTATTCAGTGTTGGGATTGTTTAAGACTCAGTAGACACAAGAGAGCTGTACAACTGCTTCCAATGTAGTACTTGTTCCTGCAGTAGAATTAGGGAGATGGATTATCCCTGTGTGTTTCATCTGTACTTGTATCACCCTATTCCGTATTATTTTGAAGTAGATTTTAGATATCAGTCATACCATTTTACCTGTAAATTTTTATATGTATATCTAAAATAGAGGAATTTATTTCTTAATGTCATTCTTTAATGCTAACTATCCAGTTGACATGCAGGTTTTTATTTATATTCTAAATCTCATTACAAAGTTATATGTGAGAGTTTGAATTAGATGCAAATGAGGTCCACACTTCGCATTTGACTGTGAGGTCTCTGAAGTCATATTTATAGTTTAGTCTGTAGGTTCTCCCTCACGTCTGTCTCCCTTTCTCTTATTTCCCCTTTGAGTTTTGTTTTCTGTGCTTTACTGAATTTAGAGAGAAGAAGGCACAGAGAGACAGAATTATGAGTTTGTTTCTGAATCTGCCCTAACTGGGGATAGAACTGGTCATGATTGCATATCAAGATGGTGTTTATTGCTTAGGATGTGAATGGTGGGTGGAAGAAAAGTTTAGAGTCTCTATGTCTTTGAGTTATAAGGGGGGAAAAGCAAAGGTTCGGAGTGAGTCAAACCCTGAAAGCAGAACTAGAGTGGATTGGTGGAGTTGTACTTTATTATACATACTTACAATCTTTCTGCTATTATTCCACTTTGGGGATAGCAAGGAAGGTCTTGATCACATTTTATTCTTAAGTTTCAGACAGGAAGACCTTTAGAAAGCAGGTGATTTCTTGTTCCTACTTTACGAGGTACCTTACTCTATTTAAAAACAGATAGTAGGCTCTGGCCGGTTGGCTCAGTGGTAGAGCGTCGGCCTGGTGTGCAGGACTCCTGGGTTTGATTCTCGGCCAGGGCAAAGAGATTGAAATTGTTTTAAAAATCAAATTTTTGCAGTGCATTGTAATTTAATAATGTGCTCTCTCTGCTTAAATTCCATGTGCGAAATGCTGATCTTTGAGTCATGTCACACATTTTGTGTAAAGTTATTTTCTTCCTGACTGTGTGTGGTTTGGTTATGCTAAAATAAAAGTAATACGGTGAGATCAAAAGTTAAAAAGGCTGGGCCCTGGCCGGTTGGCTCAGCGGTAGAGCGTCGGCCTAGCGTGCGGAGGACCCGGGTATGATTCCGGGCCAGGGCACACAGGAGAAGCGCTCATTTGCTTCTCCACCCCTCTGCCGGGCTTTCCTCTCTGTCTCTCTCTTCCCCTCCCGCAGCCAAGGCTCCATTGGAGCAAAGATGGCCCGGGCGCTGGGGATGGCTCTGTGGCCTCTGCCTCAGGCGCTAGAGTGGCTCTGGTCGCAACATGGTGGGCAGAGTGTCGCCCCATGGTGTGCGTGCCGGGTGGATCCCGGTCGGGCGCATGCGGGAGTCTGTCTGACTGTCTCTCCCTGTTTCCAGCTTCAGAAAAATGAAAAAAAAAAAAAAAAAAAAGTTAAAAAGGCTGAATGGAAGTACGCTTTTGTTCGTAGCGTGGAAACCTTTGGTCTATAGAATTCCTGGTATTCTGCTTCTAGTTGTCTGTCAGGGCAGCTGTCCATCAGCCGCGCATCAGAGCTCTCCTCGTCTGTACAACAACGTGATTAGTATGGATTTTACTCATTTTACTTCTATCGACCTTGTCACAATAAGGGATGTGTTGATCTTCACTGTTGAGTTGGAGGCTAAATTCCAGTCAATCTGCTGTTCATAAGAAACCAAAATAATAGTGAAGAGATGTCTAGACAGAGAGTTGAAGTGTGGCACTGCCTCTTACTAGAAAAATATGGTTGGAGTCAGTAACATATTAGTAATCAAAAGTTTCGCTAAGTTAAGTGATGACAGTTTTATGTGCATCGGATCAGGAGGATTTTTCTAAATTATACCGAAATCAACAGATAAAACAGTAGGTGTGGATATTTCTGTGCTGTCCTACACATCTTGCATTCTTCCAATAAACTCCTTGAGTATAGAATCCACGTCTTTTCCATATAACAGAGCCAGCCTGGTTCGTAGAACTGCCCTTATCACATGCTTATTCACACACTCAGTGCACAGAAAGAGTTTGTGGTTGAGGTACTGGTAGTAGTCAAAATGATTGAGGTATGGACATGAAAATAAAAAATAACCGAAACCTTGCTAATGAAGTTTTAATATTACTGCTACTATTAATCACACCATTGGTTATTAATATCATTAAAAGTAAAATTAGGAAACGTGTGGTATGGTTTAATCTCTAGATTTGAAATATTTATAAAATGTGTAGTAAATAGAACTCTTCCTTTCAGGGAGGAAAAATTTATCAAATAATTATTGGGGGTGTTGTGATCATTTGAAATAATTTAAGAAACCATTTAATTCAATAAACATTTATTTTGCTTTTCCTGTCCCACTAACATTTCTGGAAACTGAAGTAATAACTATATTCCTAAGGAAGGCAGATGAGCCTGACTGAGTGGTGGCACAGTGGGTAGAGCATCGGACTGGGATGCGGAGGACCCAGGTTCGAAATTCTGAGGTCATGGGCTTGAGTGCGGGCTCATCTACTTGAGCACAGGGTTGCTGGCTTGAGCGTAGCATCATAGACATATCCCTATGTTAGCTTAAGCCTAAAGGTCACTCACTGGATTGAAGTCCAAGGTTGCTGACTTGAGCAAGGGGTCACTAACTCTGCTGTACCACCGCCTTCCGGTCAAGCTACATATGAGAAAGCAGTCAATGAACAATTAAGGTACAGCAACGAAGAAGTGGTGCTTCTCATCTCTCTCCATTCCTTTCTGTTGTCTGTCTGTCCCTATCTGTCCTTCCCTCTGCCTTTCTCTCTGTCACAAAAAAAAAAAAAAGAAAAAAAAAAGATGACAAGACAGAAATTCTAATGCTCTAGGATGAATGATTCACATCTCTGGGAACAGCAAAGAACAACTGATTCTGTAAGGAGGGTGCTGTGGGGAGTGACATTTGAACTGGACTTTGAAGAATGAGGACACTCCACGCAGAGAAAAAAGTGTGAGCAGAGGCAGAGAAGTGTGAAATGGTGATGGGATCTCCAAATAGTCCTGACTGGCTGGGACTCGGGAGTACGTGGCTGAGGGTGCTCTGTGGCCAGAGGCAGGGGTTGTTTGTGTGTCATGCTGGAAGTCTGAGCTTGATTCCATAGGAATGAGGTGCCCCTTAGAGCAGAGTGCTCTAGAGGGGGAACTGGTGGGTGTTAGGAAGGAGTCGTAAGATATAAACGGTAGGCAGAGACCTTTAGGATATGTAAATAAGAACCCCAGCAGGGAAGACAGCAAATGGGACGGTGCTTCTGATATAGAAACTGCTCGGTTTTCTGTCTTTTTCTTTTTTTCTTAGATTTCATGGGCTTTGAAAAAATTTGGTATCTCAGCAAATGACATTTCAATTCTCATTGTTTACACTGAAGATGGAGAAGAAAAAATAGATGAAGATGACCTGAGGTAGAAGGTTATTCAGTTTCTCTGAAATGTTTCCCTGAAATAAAAATTACAGAAGTCAAAAAGGTAAGTCCACATCTGTAGAGTGTGATAGATGAGGACCAGTCGCAATGCTGATGGCTGTTGCTCACCAATGCTGCTATTTCCTTGTGTGTGAAGATTTCAGAAAGATTAATGTAGTTAAAAATTAGTTCAAAAATAATTACAGATGTAAAAAATTGGAAGAGGTAGGTTTATGTAAAATGGTGGTGGAGGGAATAAGGGTGATAAATGCGGATGGACAGACCTGACTTAGGTGGTGAACACACAATACAGTGTTCTGATGATGTGTTGTAGAATGAATTGTGTACCTGCAACATTTCTGATTTGGATTACCAGTGTCACCCCAAATAACTCAAAAAAAGGAAGAAAACTTACTTGCTAAAAAGCATTCTCATATTAAGAAAAAATAGAAAACTAAATATCAATCTTACAGGGTAAGTTCATTTATAATATAATATAAATAAATGAAATATGAAGTTAATGTCTAGATGCATGCTTTAAAAACAGGTACAGATTTCATGTCTTTGTTTAGAGAGTTACCACCATAACTGCAATTTAAAGGGCACTTTTGACCTAAGTGGGGAATTGCCATCTACTGTGCATTATTTTAATCACATTTGTAATTTCATACGTTTCACAGTTATTGAATAGTAATAAATTTCACTTATGTATGTTTGTATACTATAGTAGTGCGTGAATAATGAGCATGTCATAATTTGTCTTTTATTTTTATGAATATATCAGCTGTGTTATGAAGAGTAAGTACTGGGGCATTATTGAATGGTGTCATTTGTAGGATGTCAACAAAAGATGTTTTGTAAAATGACAGAAATATTTAAAAATGTCAGCACTTATTAAAACCATTATAACCTTTTGTGATTGGTCTGGCCAGTTGGCTCAGTGGTAGAGTGTCAGCCTGGCGTGTAGAAGTCCCGGGTTCGATTCCCGGTCAGGGCACACAGGAGAAGCGCCCATCTGCTTCTCCACCCCTCTCCCTCTCCTTCCTCTCTCTCTCTTCCCCTCCCGCAGCGAGGCTCCATTGGAGCAAAGAAGGCCTGGGCTCTAGGGATGGCTCCTTGGCCTCTGCCCCAGGTGCTAGAGTGGCTCTGGTCGTGACAGAGCGACGCCCTAGAGGGGCAGAGCATCGCCCCCTTGTGGGTAGAGCGTCGCCCCCTGGTGGGCGTGCTGGGTGGATCCCGGTCGGGCACACGCGGGAGTCTGTCTGACTATCTCTCCCCATTTCCAGCTTCAGAAAAATATAAAAAAATAATAATAATAAAAATTTTAAAAAAACCTTTTGTGATTATAAAATATATATATGTTCATCATGAAAAATTTATAACAGAGAATTCTATAAAAAAGAAAAAAGCCCTTCAAATCCTACCTGTTAACATCTTAATTTAAAAAAAAAATTTGTTTAGTGAAAGGAGGCGTGGCAGGGGCAGGGTCCTGCATGCACCCAGACCTTGATCGACCTGGCAAACCCCAAGGTGGTGATGCTGTGCCCTATGTACTGGGGCCATTTTAGCTCCTGACGCACAAGCCATAAAGCCATCCTCAGTGCTTGGGGACAGCTCACTCTAACGGAGCCTTGGCTACAGGAGGCAAGGAGGAGAGAGAGAAAGAGAGAGAGACAGAGAGAGAGAGAGAGAGAGAGAGAGAGAGAAGCTATAGGGAGAGTGGTGGAAAAGCAGATGGTTGCATCTCCTGTGTGCCTTGAGACACCCACATGCCATACTGACACTCTACCACGGATCCAGTTGGCCAAGGCCCTACCTGTTAATATTTTAAAAGATTATCACTGTTAATAGCATTTCTTATTTTGTTCCTGTCTTCTGTTTCCATTCAAATATATTTTGGTTTTATATAATTGGATAGTAATTACCAACATTGCTTGGATGTCTAGAAGGTGCTAGGTTTTTGCCTTAGTGATTTTCTATGCACCAGCTCATATCCCTGCCCTTACTTCTGCATACTCCAGCATCTCCCTTGCAAAGCCTCCTGGTTATTCATTCTCATAACACTTTATAGGATAAATGCCATTATTACACCCATTTTACATACAACCACTAAAATAACACAGTATCTTTCCCAAGGTCCTACCACTATTGTAAAATCATGACTGTGTCAGTCAAGGTAGATTAGATCAAAGGTCAGGGAAACTTTCTGTGCAGGGCAAGATAGTAAATATGTACAGCTCTGCAGGCAGTGTGGTCTGTGTTGTATCTACTCTTTTGCTGTTGTAGTACAGAAGCATCCACTGACGATACGTAAATAACGGGTGTAGCCGTTTCCCAGTAAAATTTATGTAGACAAATAAATGATGGGCAAGACTGACTCGAGGGCTGTGGTGAGTGGAGTGCTGGGGTGGATTAGGCTGCAATTCCGGGCCTAATGCTCACTGGCTTCACATGACAAAAGTTTGTCTTGCTCACTCTCCAGTGCCTGTGGGAATCAGTGGGAAGACTCGTTGCTGTGACTAGTGACCCCGTCTGCTCAAGGCTTCTTTGCAAGATGTGCTCCATGTATGTAAAATGGGTTTTGTTTTTCGGCTAGGAAGGAGGACAGATGGGAGATTCTGTTTTCAACTTGTTCAGGAAAGAAGATAAGAAGAAAAGGAGAAAGGGAAGGAAAAGATACACATTCCTGAGCAGATCCTGCCTGCAGGCTCTCCTCTACCTGCCCACAGGCTGATTCCACCTCTCACAGTGGCCAATGTCCCTCTCCCCGTGAGCTCTTTCAGGTGTTGTGATTTGCTTGTGTTTTTCTTTTTAATTTCTTGAATATATTGTGGTGATGTTGGCTCACAAAACCATACAGGTTTGAAGTGTATACAACTCAACAAAACATCATCTCTGCACTGTATATCCTTCACCGATTGCGTAAAGCAAAGTCCTTCTGTCTTCATTTATCCCAACTGTGCCCGTGTGCACCTGCCCCCTCCCCTGTTTTTCTCTGGCTATCCCCACACTTGTCTATGTCTGTGCATTATTTAGACATCGTTTTCTGCTTAATCTTTCACCTTCTTTCATCGAGCCCCTCAAACCACCTCTCCTCTGACAGCTGTCAGTCTGTTCTAAGTAACCAGGCCTCTGTTACAGGGGTTCATCTATTCTTTGGAATTAGTGTCTTGGGTTTTTCAATGTTCCCAGAAGTGGGAATGCTGGGTGAAAGGTCAGTTCCATTTTTAATTTTTTGAGGAAACTTGATAGTGCTTTTTACGTTCTGTTTCCCGCCACCAACAGTGCAGGAGGGTTCCCTTTTCTCTTCATCCTCCCCACCTCTTGTTGTTCGTTGATTTAGTGATGATAGCCATGCTGACAGGCATGATGTGATCCCTCACTGTTGTTTTAATTTGCATCTTTGATGATGAGTGACTTTGAGCCTTTTCTGATATGTCTGTGGCCCTGGCCGGTAGTGTCAGTGGTAGAGCGTCAGCCCAGCATGTGGATGTCACAAGTTCAATTCCAGGTCAGGGCATACAGGAGCAGCAACCCTCTCCTTTTCCACTCCCCTCTCTCTCTCTCTTCTGTATCTGTCTTTTTTTTTTTTTTTTGAAAGATTTTTATTTATTCGTTTTAGAGAGGAGAGACAGTGAGAGAGAGAAAGAAGTGAGGAGCAGGAAGTATCAACTCCCATATGTGCCTTGACCAGACAAGTGCAGGGTTTCGAACAGGTGACCTCAGTGTTCCAGGTCGACGCTTTATCCACTTTGCCACCACAGGTCAGGCTGTCTCTCTGTCTTTTTCTTCTTCTCCCACAGCCATGGCTGGGTTGGAGCAAGTTTGCCCTTGGCACTGAAAATGACTTCACTGCCTCCCCTCAGGTGCTATAAGAGCAGCAGAGCAAAGGTGTCAAATGGGAAGTGCATCGCCCCATAGAAGCCTTGCTGGGTGAATCCCTTTAGAGCGCATGCGGGAGTCTGTCTCTCTGCCTCCCACTTCTCACTTAAGAAAAAGAGAAATAAGATATGTCTATTGGTGATTTGTCTGTCCTCTTTGGAGAAGTGTTTATTCATGGTCTTTGCAGATTTCTTAATTGCATTTTTTTGATGTTTAGGTGTTTAAGTTCTTCATATACAATTTGAAAATTAACCCCCTATCCAAAGTATCAGTGGGTAAATATGTTCTCCCATTCAGTGGCTTCCTTTTTCATTTTGTTCATGCTTTCTCTAGCTGTGCAAAAGCTTTTTAGTTTGATATACTTACATTTATTAATTTTTTCTTTGTTTCCCTTTCCTGAGGGGCTATATTGGCAAAAAGACTGCTGTGAGAAATGTCTGAAATTTTACTGTCTATATATTCTAGGACTTCTGTGGTTTTTCTAAGTTCCATTTAAGTCTTTAATCAATTTTTGAGTTTATTTTTGCAAATGGTATAAGTTGTTGGTCTAATTTTCTTTTATTTTTCCAGGATCTGTCCAATTTCAGTTTCCAACACCACTTATTGATGAGACTTTCTTTACCCCGTTGTGTATTTTTGCTTCCTCTGTGAAATTCTGACCGTAAAGGCATGGATTTATTTCTGTGTTCTCTATTTTGTTCCAATGATGTATATGGCTGTTTTTGTGCCAATACCATGCTGTTGTCATCCCTGTGATCTTGTCACGTGATTCCTCCAACTTTGTTCTTTATTGTCAATGTTGCTTAGACTATTTGGGACCTTTTATGGTTTTGTATAAGTTTGTGGAATATTTGTTTTATATTTGTGAGTAATGCCATTGGTATATTAATAAGAATCACATCGAATGTGTAGATTCCTTTGGTTGTAGGGATTTCTTTTCTGTTAATTTTTGCTGTTGGTGAACATGGTAAATGCTTCCCCTTATTGTATGTTCTTCCGTTTTTTTCTTCACCATCTTATAATTTTCCAGGTACACATCTTTTACCTCCTTGGTTAAAGTTATATGTCGGCATCGTATTTGTGGTCATTGTTGTCATGATTGCAATAGTAAATGGGTTTGTTTTCTTAATTCTCTTTCTGATAGTTCAATATTGGTGTATAAAAATGCCATCAATTTCTAAATATTAATTTTGTATCCTGTACCTTGCCAGATTTATTCATTCTACCTGGTTGTTTTTTGGTGGAGTCTTTAGGGTTTCCTTATACAACATCATGACAGTTTAACTTTCTCCTTTTCAGTTTGGATGCTTGTTATTTCTTCTTCTTATCTGATTGCTGTGGCTGGGATGATCAGTACTATATTGAGTAAGAGTGGTGAAAGCTTTTTCCTGGTCTCTTTCCTGATCTTAAGGGAATTGCTTTCAGTTTTGGCCCATTGAGTGTGATGTGTGCTGTGGGTCTGACCTATATGGCCTTGATTATGTTGAGCTATGATCCTTCTACTATCAGTTTCCTGAGAGTTTTTATCGTACCTGTGTGCTGGATTTTTTTCAAATGGTTTTTCTACATCTACTGATATGATCGTGTGATATCTTTTGTATTGTTTATGTGATATCACGTGTTTATAGATTAGCAAATACTGTACTGACCTAGCATCCCAGAATAAATCCTATTTGTTCATGGTGTATGATCTTTTTAATATATTGCTGGATTCATTTTGCTACTATTTTGTTGAGAATTTCATCATCTATATTCATCACAGATGTTGGCCTATAATTTTTTTCTTTGTAGTATCTTTATCTGGTTTTGAAATTAGGAAAGTGCTAGTCTCCAAAAAAAGAGCATGAAAATTTTCCCTCCTCTTGAATTGTGTGGAATAGTTTGAGAAGGCTAAGAGTTAGTTCTTCTTTGACTGTTTGGTAAAATTTGCTTGTGAAGCCATTGGTCCAGAACCTTTGTTACCCGGGAATTTTTTGATTCCTGCTTCACTATTTTTTTTTTTTTTTCATTTTTCTGAAGCTGGAAACAGGGAGAGACAGTCAGACAGACTCCCGCATGCGCCCGACCGGGATCCACCTGGCACGCCCACCAGGGGCGACACTCTGCCCACCAGGGGGCGATGCTCTGCTCATCCTGGGCGTCGCCATGTTGCGACCAGAGCCACTCTAGCGCCTGAGGCAGAGGCCACAGAGCCATCCCCAGCGCCCGGGCCATCTTTACTCCAATGGAGCCTTGGCTGCAGGAGGGGAAGAGAGAGACAGAGAGGAAAGCGCGGAGGAGGGGTGGAGAAGCAAATGGGCGCTTCTCCTGTGTGCCCTGGCCAGGAATCGAACCCGGGTCCTCCGCACGCTAGGCCGACGCTCTACCGCTGAGCCAACCGGCCAAGGCTGCTTCACTATTTTTTACTTGTAATTTGTTAATTCAGATTTTTGGATTCTTTCTTATTCAGTTTTTTTTTTTTTTGCATTTTTCTGAAGCTGGAAACGGGGAGAGACAGTCAGACAGACTCCCGCATGCGCCCAACCGGGATCCACCCGGCACGCCCACCAGGGGCAACGCTCTGCCCACCAGGGGGCGATGCTCTGCCCCTCTGGGGCGTCGCTTTGCCGCGACCAGAGCCACTCTAGCGCCTGGGGCAGAGGCCAAGGAGCCATCCCCAGCGCCCGGGCCATCTTTGCTCCAGTGGAGCCTTGGCTGCGGGAGGGGAAGAGAGAGACAGAGAGGAAGGAGGGGGGTGGGGGTGGAGAAGCAAATGGGCGCTTCTCCTATGTGCCCTGGCCGGGAATCAAACCCGGGTCCCCCGCACGCCAGGCCGACGCTCTACCGCTGAGCCAGCCGGCCAGGGCCTCTTATTCAGTTTTGGTAGATAATATGTTTCTAAGAATTTATCCATTTTGTTGGCATATAGTTTTTGTTGTATTTTCTCAGAATCCTTTGTATTTCTTTGGTGTCGGTTGTTTCCTATCCTCTTTCATTTTGATTTTATTTATGTGGATCCTCTCTTTTTTTTCTTCTTGATGAGTATGGTTATAGGTTTGTCAATCTTGTTCATCTTTTCAAAGGACCAGCTTTTCATTCAATTGATCTTTTGTATATTTTTCAGTCTTTATGTCATTTCTTTCTACTCTCATCTTTATTATTTCTTTCCTTCTACTTCCCCAGGACTTTGTGTGTTGTTCTTTCTCTAGTTTCTTTAAGTGTAAAGTGAGATTGTTTTTTGGAGATTTTTTTTACATCTTGAGGTAAACCTGTAATGCTGTGAATTTCCCTCTCAGGACTGCTTTTGCTTTGTCCCATAGTTTTTTGGTTGTTGTGTGTTCATTTTATCTTGTCTCCAGGTAACATTTATTTATTTTTATTTCATTTTTAAACCAGTCATTGTTTAATAACTGTTATATAGCTTACCTATGTTTGAATGTTTTATATATATTTTAACTGTAATTGATTTCTAGTTTCATACTATTGTGGTCAGAAATGATGCTTTATGTGATTTTAATATTCTTGAATTTATGAAGACTTATTTCATGTTCTAATATGTTGTCTGTCTTTGAGAATGTTCCCTGTGCATTTAAGATTGTATGTTCTGCTGCTTTGGTGTGAAATATTCTGTGAATATGAATTAAATCCCTCTGATCCAGTGCATCATTTAAAGTTGCTGTTACCTTGTTCATTTTTTGTCTGGAAGATGTATCCATTGAGGTCAGTGGGGTGGAGAAATCTTCTATTATGACTGCAGTGCTGTCAGTTTCTCACTTAATATGCACCAAGATCATCTTTATATATTTAGGTGTTTCTGTGTTGGGTGCACATATGTTTACAATGGTTATATCCTCTTGCTGCTCCAATCCATTTAGTGTTATGTAGTGACCTTCTTTGCTTCTTGTTATGGCCTTTGTCTTGAAGTCTGTTTTTTCTGATGTGAGCACAGCCACCCTGGTTCTTTTCTTCTTTCCAACTTGCATGGAATAATTTTTTGCGTCCCTTCACTTTCACTCTGTGCATACGTTTTCCTCTTCTGTGCATTTCTTCTGTACAGCAGGGACGTGGTTCATATTTTCTTTTTCGTTATACAATCCTATGTCTTTTGATTGAATGATTTAATTTATTTCCATTTAAGGTTCTTATTGATAGATACTGAATTATTCCCCTCTTATTCTTTATATCTGTGTTCCACTCTCTTTTTTTCTATTCCTTTGTAAAACATGGCCTTTAACTTTTTTTTTTTGGTAATACTGGTTTTTTTGTAATGAACTACTTTATCCTTTTTCTTGGTCTTTATTTGGCCTTCAATTTAAAATGATAGCTCTGTTGGTAGAGAGAGTAGTTTTGGTTGTAGGTATATTCTCTTCATCATTTTGAATACTTCGCACCAATCCTTTCTGGCTTGATATTCCTGTAGAGAAGTTAGCTATCCCACCTTTAGGAATATACCCTAAGAACACCATAGAACTGTTCCAAAAGGAGAAATGCACCCCCATGTTTATGGCAGCATTGTTCACAATAGCGAAGATCTGGAAACAGCCCAAGTATCTGTCAGTGGACGAGTGGATTAAAGAGCTTCGGTACATATATACTATGGAATACTACTCAGCCATAAGAAATGATGACATCGGATCATTTACAACAACATGGATGGACCTTGATAACATTATACTGAGTGAAATAAGTAAATCATAAAAAACTAAGAAGTATATGAATCTATACATAGATGGGACATAAATATGAGACTCACAGACATAGTTTAGAGTCTTATGGGAGCTTCATTGTAGGTAACTAACGCTCTATCTTTTGTTGCTTTTTTTGTTTTATTTTATTTTTGTAGGCATCTACCACTCATCATTTTGTTCTTTCTTTTCCCTGGCGAGATAGCTCATTTTGTTAGAGTGTTGTCCCAAAGCACAGAGATTGCTGGTTTGATTCCTGGTCAAGGTATATACAGGAACAGATCTATGTTTCTGTCTGTCTCTCTTGCTTTCTCTCATGTAAAAATCAATCAATTTATCAAAAAGAAAAACAACAGAACCAGATTCTCTCTTTGTCTTTAATCTTTACCATCGTAATTATGATATGTCTTGGTGTGCCTTTCTTTGTATTCATCTTGATTAAGATTCTGTTTTGTGAACCTGTGGGACTGTTCACCTGGTTAAGGAACTTCTCAGTCATTATTTCTCAAACAGGTGGGGAAGCAGAGAGACTGACTCCCACATGTGAGCGACTGGGAACCACCTGGCAAGCCTACTAGAGGACAATCCTCAGCCCATCTTGGGCGTTGCTCCATTGCAACTAGAGCAATTCTACCACCTGAGGCAGAGGCCATGAAGCCATCCTCAGTGCCCAAGCCAACTCTACGCCAATGGAGCCTTGGCTGCGGGAGGGGAAGAGAAAGAGAGAGAGAAAGGAGAGTGGAAAGGGTGGAGAAGCAGATGGGCACTTCTCCTGTGTGCCCTGACCGTGAATCAAACCGGGATATCCACACACCGGGCATATGCTCTACCACTGAGCCAACCAGCCAGGGCCTCAAACAGGTTTTGATTTCTTGCTCAATCTCCTCCTTCTTCTTCTACCCTGTGCTGTGGTTGTTGTTACGCTTGATGTTGTCCAAGTGGTTCCTTATAATTTCTTTTATTTTTCTAATCTTTTTGATGATCTGCTTCAGTGTTTACTATAAATAGCTAATAAATTCTGCTTCATCTAACCTGCTACTGATTTTTTCTAGTGTATTCTTCATTTCAGATATTGTATTCTTCATTTCTGACTGGCTCCATTTTATGGTTTCTATCTCCTTTTTAAGATTTAGTGTTTCTTTGTTTAAGTTTTCACTGAGATCACCCATTCTTCACTGAGGTCTTTGAGCATCTTTATAACTGTTGTTTTAAGCCCTGCTTCTGGTATTTTGATTTCTTCTATTTCTTTTACTTCTTTTCCCTGGGATTCTATTTTTTTCGTTTGTGGCATATTTTTGTCTCCCCATTTTGTCTCTGTGTATTAGGTAGATCAGCTATGGCTCCCAGACTTGTGACGATTGGTTTATGAAGTAGGTGTCTTGTTGGGCTCAGTGGTGCTATGTTCCAGATCTCCTGAGCACAGTGCTCTAGGAATGTTCCTGGTGGGTTATAGATGAGTCCTGAATGCTGTTGGCCATTTCTTGGGAGGACTTAACCCTTCAGGCTGACTGATTATAAAGATGAACCTCAATCACTGTGTTGAGTCCCTGTGCAGGGGCTGCACCCCAACCTGAGTTGTTCCCAGGTGGGAGTGGTACCTTCTAGCGTCTTTCTTTGGGTTTTCCACCTGTGTGGCTGGTTGGGTCAAGATCTGGTGTTTACTGTAGCCCACCACTGACTGTATTGGTTTTGAGTCACTTAGGTGAGGTGGAGAGACAGGTCTGTGTCACGTGTTGTGTATAACGGGCTTTGAGCTACCTGTCTGGAGTTAAAACATGTTATTTCCTATGGCATCTACTGGGCCTGGGTGTGTGTTCAAGGGGTGAGTCTGTGTACAATGGTCAGCTTCCTCCAGCTTAGACTTGTGTACAAATTTATAAAGTTCCAGGGCTCTTTGAAGTCCACTGCTACCTGTCAGCTATACTGCCTCCCCTCGGGGTTTCATGATATTCCTCCAGAACATTCTGAAGAAAGACTATAAAGTGGGCCCAGGTTGGCTGCCACCCACAGTCCCTTCCACAGGTTATGAGCTTGTAGGCAGTGTGACCAGAGTTGGGCGGACAGGGCTAGTGGGTCCCCTGCTTGGGGAACATGCATTCAGGCACTCAGTGAGGGGAAAGTGTATCCTACTTCACAGCCATACTACCACTCCATCTGTGCCAGACCCTCCAACTCTAGCTCTTCCAGGAGAAGCATGCCTCAAGTTGAGGTTGGGTGCAACCAGCTGTACCCGCTGTAGGAACATGTTTAGCCGGAATGTGCTACCAGAACTTGGGATGAAAGATAAAGAGTCTCCCCTGGTGTGTGGTGCTGATGGACCCGTAGGAGGCACTTAAGCACTTCATTCTGGTCCTAGACATTAGCCTCTAAGAGAGACACACTCAGAATCTTTTAATTCTGAGCTATACACCCTTCCCCCTGGGGAACTGAGCACAGCAGGGCGGAGCATCCAGACATGGAATGACAGATCCAAACAATCTCCCGTTGGGGGTGGTGCCTGGAAGCCTGTCTTCCCTTCACAGGCCAAATGATCTAGTATTCAATGAAGGTCCTAGCTCTGAGCAGCTCTCCGATGCCCACACAGAACTGACTCAGCAGGACAGGGCCTCTGTCTGCCAGAAAGGCAGGTCAGGAGTCTCCCATTGGGACAAGAGCAGAGCCTGAGCTTGTAGGAATAAAAGGAGTGGTCCCCCTGTGATGTACCTACACAGCTATGCTTCTGGCTATCTTATCCCAGGACGGAACCCCTGGGAGCTGCACTCTAAAAGTACCAGTTGTGTGGGGCCTGATTCCCCTGTCTGAATGGACTCAGCAGACTGAGGCCACAGGGACTGGAAGGGCGGACTAAGTCATTGATCCGGTGGGGCTGTGGGGTGCCCACTGTGCACTTGAGGTGGGAAAGATTGGTCCCATTTTCAAGATTCACAGCCAATTGGTTTCTGAGTTTCTGCCAAGAATTTCTCAAGTAAAAGAGCTCTCCAAAAGAGCCTGCCGGTCCAGCCCGCAGACCCCTCTGCAGGACCCAAGTATGGAAGTCATGTCCCCAGTAGTCGGAGGACCAGGTGTAGTACTCACCAACAGGTACTATAAATGTAGGAGTGCTCGACCCTAGGAAGGCTGCATCTGTGTCTCTAGCAGACTCCCTTCTCTCCCAGGTGGGCTGTATCCACCGATTTTCACCACCAGATGCTATGTGGTTGACTCTGCCAATCTGAAATCAGAAAAGACAGGCCCACAAGACAGATAAAAACTGGAATCTGCTGTTTCAAAATGAGCTAAAAGACATTAGGGAAAACAGTGCAAATTAGGATAGAACATGGCAAAGGAGGGTATGGGGAGTTATTATTGAAAGGACCCCAATTTTCTGTTTGGAAATACGAAAAGCTCTGGAAATAGTACATGCTTGGAAATATTGCCCATGGATGTTTGTTTTGGGTTGACTGTTTCCATGACTAGATTTAGTGAGTCAGAAACTGTCTTGCTTCCTCCATCTTTCTCAAGTCCCGCTCAGTGTTTTGAATAATTATTTTAAAATTGGAAGGTAGTGAAAGCTGCATCCTAGCATGGACGCACTGAATATGACTGAATTATGTACTTAAAAATAGTTATAGTAAATGATATTTTGCTGAAATAAAAAAGTTGAAAGAGCCTGACCAGGCAGTGGTGTAGATGATAGAGCATCAGACTGGGATGCGGAGGACCCAGGTTCAAGATCCCGAGGTCACCAGCTTGAGCGCGGGCTCATCTGGTTTCAGCAAAAGCCCACCAGCTTTAACCCAAGGTCGCTGACTCCAGCAAGGGGTTACGCGGTCTGCTGAAGGCCCACGGTCAAGGCACGTATGAGAAAGCAATCAATGAACAACTAAGGTGTTGCAACGCGCAATGAAAAACTAATGATTGATGCTTCTCATCTCTGTCCATTCCTGTCTGTCTGTCTATTGTTATGTATCCCTCTCTCTGATTTTGTAAAAAAAAAAAAGCTGAAAGAACCACAAAGCAGAATTAGTTTAGATGACAGAACTCAGTACAGAATTTTCTTTTTAGTGTGAGGCCGGGAGACAGATATGGGAACATCAAGCTGTTCCTGTATGTGCCCTGACTGGGGATTGACCCGACAACCTCTGCTCTTGGCTGAACAATGCTACAGCCAACTGAGCTCTCCAGCCAGGGCTAGGACAGAATTAACAATAAAAGAAAATATTTCAGAAATGAAGACTAAAATATAATACAAGACTGAATGACAAATTGGGTAGTGCCTTAAGAAAACAAATGAAATAAATGAACTTTAGAAGTTAAAAAGAAGATAAAGAGAATATAGAAAAATGGCAAATAAAAAAGAAAGGCCAGAAAGCCAGTACATTTCTGAAAAGCATACTAGAAATAGAAATGAAAATTGACTAT